>NW_015387669.1:0-27433 GCF_001527695.2 Protobothrops mucrosquamatus
GACCAAAGTGGTACCTATTTATCTACTCACATTTGCATGCTTTTGAACTACTAGGTTGGCAGGAATTGAGACAAGAATGGGAGCTCATCCCATAGTGTGACACTCAGGTCTTGAACGGTTAGCTTTCCTGCTGACAACCTCAGCATCTTTAACTGCTAAGCCATCACACCCCCTTTAGCCTCTGGCCTAACTATGTTTAAAAAGCCTCTGAAAACCTGGCTTTTCTCCAGGCCTTGAATTGGCATGAATGGTGAGCCTCTTAATGGTTTTTGTTGTTCTTAGTCTGAATATTTTCTTTTCTGCTTGCTCCTATTTCTTTTCTTTGTTCTTATTGTTTTAATTTTGTATGTCACTCAGAATCTCTCGGAGTTGGGAGGCCTTCTAAATTTGATTGGCAGATAAATAAATAAATTTCATTTTCTTAAGATAAGCTTCTGTGCGCTGCTCTGTTTTTCTCTCCTTCTTTTTTTAAATTTATTTTTTTTTGAAAAAGTTTAAACTGAGGGTCAGTACCATCTCTGTGTTTTTTCCCCACCATAGGAGCATAAAAGCCTATCTTTTAATACTTTGTTGCATTAGAGGAAAGCCTGAGGCAGCACAAGGAAAAACAGTAGGAAATGCCATTAAAAAAAAGTGTCATACCTTATAGGGACATAGCTAGTTCACAACACATATTCATCACAGCAAAGAAAATCACTGAGACCTCTGGGACTGTATCAACAAAGGCAGAAGCTAAACAAGAAACAAAAGAATGTTATAGTTGCAATTTGCCATTTATCTTACAATTCTAATATCATATTGCCTGCCTGGTGTTAGACTTTTGGTCCTTGAATTCCCAGTCAAGTGTCAGAAATTCGAGAAGTTGAAATCCGACCACATATTCATAGACATCCATTGAGGCAAGGAGGGAAGTGATATCCTGTGTGTTGTGATATATATTGTATTATGATATATAACATCTGAATTTTAGTTTGTAGAATTGTAGTTTGTAGCATGTACAGGTAGGCCTCAACTTACACCAGTTTGTTCAGTGACCCAAAATTACAATGGCACTGAAAAAAGTGACTTATGACCATTTTTTCACACTTAGGACTGTTGCGGCATCCCCAGGGTCACATGATCAAAATTCAAACACTTGGCAATTGACACATATTTATGACGGTTGCAGTGTCCTGGGGTCATGTGATCACTTTTTTCTGACAAGCAAAGTCAATGTGTCATAGTTCTGATAGATGAAACTCCATTCTGGTGGCCGGGAGGGGAATCCAGTTTTTGGCTTAATGTCATGGTTCCGACAGATGAAACTCTTCAAAGAACTTCGAGGCATTGTTTACCTTAAAGAATCTTTATTTGAGTAGCATAACATCGGCACTAATGCAGTCGAAGCCAAAAACTGGATTCCCTTCCCCTGAGCACATAGTATCAAAGCACAATTCCCTCCTCCAATTAACAGTCATAAATCACATTCTCCAATTAATTTGAAATGCAGGCTTTCCCTCCAGTTCTCCAGCCCGGCCAATTCTTATCATCTCTTATTTCAATAACCTTGGTTCACACACTAAGCCCAGTATTATTATGTCTATCTAAACTCTCATGCACATTCCTCCCCCCCCCCCCAGCATCATCTAACTCTAAAAGTAAAACATAAGAAGAAAATGGTTGCATATCTAACTGTTGTCAAAGCAAAAAAACATCCAATATTAGCAGCATTGACACAATGGGGAAGCTAGATTCGCTTAACAACCATGTTACTAACTTAACAACTGCAGTGATCCACTTGACAGCTGTAGCAAGAAAGGTCGTAAAATGGGGCAAAACTCACTTAACAAATGTCTCACTTAGCAACAATAATTTTGGCCTCCATTGTGGTCATACGTCAAGGACTACCTGGACATGTATTACATTTGCATAAGGACACCAGGTATTTCAAATTCTTTATTGGCTTGGCCTTCTTATCTCAAAGGACCTCTTCTTTCACTAAATATTCTGTCCATCACAGCCATGATGAATGGATACAATGTCATCTTTGATAGATTGTAGATTTTTGACAACAAATATCATGTGGTCATCTGCCATTCGTTCACATGCAGAGGAATAAGCTTCAGAGAGACTGAATAAGAGATTTGTTGTTTCCTCTTCTAATTTTCAAAATAATATAAGCCCTAAATAAATGTTAGTCTTGACCTCTGAAACTTTTTACCCGACCTATTTACTCTTGCCCTGTTAATGCAGCCAAAGAGGTTGGCTCTGGCCTCAGTGTCTCCATATTTCCACAGCCCAAGAGTTTGAAGCATTAACCAAATAAGTCTGAAAAGAAATCCTGAATGTGCAGAGAAACTTATTTTAATTCTTTCTGGTCTCACTGATTGTTTTTTTTTAATGAATTATGCCATGTTTTAAAATTATGTAATTTTAGCAGAATTTATACTGGTAACTCACAAGAACTCGTTGGATGAAGAATGCTGGAGAAATACAGTATTTTAATAATCTAATGTTCATCTTTGGCTTGATGGGTGGTGGCAAAATGCAGTGTAATAATTGTACGTGTTGATGTTTGGGCTGAATTAGTGATCAGGTGGGTGTACACTTTTAAATGATATTCATACATTTAAATAATATCCAGGCGATGCGTTTATGCTTCATTTTTTTTCCGCATTTGTCTTCTTTTCAAGGAAATGCTTTCTTTTTCTGTCCATATTTCCAGCACAGGAAAGTCATGGACTGCAGTGACAGCCCATTGTGTTTTAAAGATGATTAAGAAGGCAGCACTTTCGAAGCTAGATTTATTTATATTACCTAACGAAAGATTCACAGTCCCCTATATACTTCACAGTGGAACTTTCTTCGGATCCCCATCAATAACAAGCTGATGAATTACATCATTTGAGGCCTGATGGAAAAACGCCTGGGTGATACTTCAAAAAGACTGAAGACATTATAAAAATGGTTGTAATAGACTTAATGCTTTGGTCCTGACAAACTGCACTGAAGCTGGCCATTCCTAAACAGGCAAATGGTTTGTGTCGTGTGGGTGTGAAGGACAAAAGGAAGGACAGTTCCTGGGGTTTCAGGGGATGGAGACTTCTTAAGTTAGCTCTTCTGCACAAATTCTTAGACTTGTTCATGAATACATGTAGTTCACGACTTACGGTCACAACTGAGCCCAAAATTTATGTTGCTAAGGGAGACAGTTGAGTGAATTTTGTTCCATTATATGACCTTTCTTGCTACAGTTGTTAAGTGAATCACTGCAAATAAGTTAGCAACATGGTTGTTAAATGAATCTGGCTTCCCCATTGATTTTGTTTTTCAGAAGGTCACAAAAATGATCACATGATCCCGTCATAAATAAGAAACAGTTGCTAAGAATCTAAATTTTGATCCCTTGAACATGGGGATGCTGCAATGGTCGTAAGTGTGAAAATGGTCATAAGCCACTTTTTCCAGGGCCATTGTAACTTTGAATAGTCACCAAATGAACTGCTGTAAATCGAGGACTACCTGTACTTGTCTGCATTTGACATAGTAACTGCAGCTAGTAAGTGACTGATCAGCAGTAACGCTAATGGTAGATAAAGTCACTGAATAGGCAGTGTTATATATATGCTGGTCCCATTGATTTCAGTGAGAGTTGGATGTACTGTACGGGTTCTGGATTGTATTACGTGATTTGCTCCCCCCAAAAAATTAGTGGATATTTTTTAGCAGAAGTTCTCTTACGATGTGTGAGGGGCAGATAACAACTTCAGACGAAACTTCCTGTAGTCCTTCTAAGCAGGCTGGCTTTTGAATATATGAAGAGAAATGTTTGGAAGTAATTTGATTCTAGATTTATCAATGAAAGAGATGAGTATTATGGATTTGCCTAGCTTATGTGCATAATGTGAAATGAAAGCAACAATGTGCTTTCCCCTTCATAAATAATCCACACACTCATTTGACTTTCAACACCAGCGTACTTAACTATAATATTGGAGTAAGTTTCATATGCATGCATCTCAAGGACGTGATTTCCCCAATAACAGTTGTACCGTATCATACACTAATAAAGGTGTGTGTGTATAATAGGAAAGTTTACATCCAAGAGCCAGTGGTATAGCATTCAATTGAATTATTGATGTTATTATTATTGAATATAGTATTATTAGTATATAGTAGTGTTGTCAGCTCTGCCACTTTGCCTTGCTTTCACTATGCCTCAGCGCCAGCCTGCCATAAGCTCCAGAGGGAGGGAATAGGTTTGGGAGAAAGGAAAAGGGGAACACGAAAGTATCTTGTACCATCCAGAGACAACACCTCAAGGACATCCAGCCAGAACGAAGAGGCCAACTGCATTCCAAGGACGGCCATTTTGAAAACATTTGGTTTAAACATGATTGGACACAAGGGAACCGGCTAGAGGGGGCAGATATGGGAAACGGGAATGTCACTTGGGAATTGGCGTGGGAACCTCAGACCTGGCTTTGGTTTGCTGTATTTCACTTGACCTCAGTAAACTATATCTTACTCTAAAGATGGGGTCATGGATCATTCTTGCATAGGATTCGAGTTGAGACAGGGCTGACAAGTATATGGTTAACAGTACAGTATTATTGAATTGGTTGAAAGCCCAGACGCCAAGACTTTTGAATCTCCCAGAGGCCAAAGCTTGAATCAGAACCTCACTGGTCTACATCTGCAGGCTCTGGATGATGCTATGAGGTCTGATCCCAAGAAACTAATCCCATTGTTGTGGAAACTTGACAACAAACTAAGCGGTATCAAAGTGGATGATTAAAAGCCGCACCCGATTATACCATGATTGTTAAGTGAACCATACGGTCATTAAGCCAATCTGGATTCCTCCATTGACTTTGCTTGTCAGAAGCTGGCTGGAAAAGTTGCAAATGGTGATCACATGATCCTGTGGTGCTGCAACCATTATAAATACATGCTGATTGCCAAGCATTTGAATTTTGATCATATGACTATGGAGAAGCTACAACCGTCATGAGTGTGAGGATTAGAATAGAATAGAATAGAATAGAATAGAATAGAATAGAATAGAATAGAATAGAATAGAATAGAGCTGGAAGGGACCTTGGAGGTCTTCTAGTCCAGCTCACGCTCAAGCAGGAGAACCTATACCATCTCAGACAAGTAATTGTCTAGTCCAGGCAACCTTGGCTCTTTTATGACCCATGGACTTCAACTCCCAGAATTCCTGAGCCAGCTATGTTGAGGGGAAAGGGAGAGGCTTTCAAGCTGAGCCATGCTGGCTCAGGAATTCTGGGAGTTGAAATCCATGAGTCATAAAAGAGCCAAGGTTGCTTCTAGTCTCTTCTTAAAAACCTCCAGTGATGGAGCGCCCATGATTTCTAAAGGTAAGCTATTCCACTAGTTAATTGTCCTCACTATTATGAACTTTCTCCTTAATTCCAGGTTGCTTCTCTCTTTGATCAGTTTCCATCCATTGTTTCTTGTCCTGCTCTCTGGTGCTTTGGAGAATAACGTGACCCCCTCTTCTTTGTGGCAGCCCCTCAAATACTGGAATACTGCTATCATGTCTCCCCTATTTCTTCTTTTCTTTAGATTAGCCAAACCCAAATCCTGCAGCCGTTCTTCACATGTTTTAGTCTTCAGGCCTTGGATTGGTTGTAAATCACTTTGTTCAGTGCTGTTGTAACTTTGAACAGTTGCTAAATGAAGGACTACCAAGCCAAGGACTACCTTCATATCATGACCTTATTGTCCCAAAAGCTTTTCTTTCTTTTACAAGAGGCAGAAATCACATGTTTTTGCCTTTGGGCACAAATCCTGCATACAACCCTATTTACCAAATTGATTTTGGACCAATTAGCTCTAGTTGAGGGAGTGAATGTGTGTGTGTGTGCATTCACACCCACGTGTGCATGATCGATTTCACAAGAGGGGCTCTGCTGAATTACATTAGTGGGTCCTGGTACTGAAAAATCTTTATCATTCTTTGTGAAGCTATCGTTCCCTTTCTCAAACAGCTCAGGAGTAAATTGAGCATATCCAAGATTTATTCCAAAAGAGCCTCATTTGTCTCCACTAAATGAAACATTAATTGTTCTGCAAAGCTATTCAGCTGGTGAATGCTTGGGAGATTCGCCCCTCACAGCAGAGAAGAGATAGAAAGAGACAAGTTTGCCACAAAAGCTGCTGCCTGACAGAATGGTGGTAAAAGAGTTTCTTACTTTGAAAGGAAATATTGTGGCGTCAAGAAGGAGATGGCACACATATCAATCATGTGTGCATCGTCATTCTGCAAGGGGCCCCTTGTTTGTACCTCTTCACTCACTTCCAAATCTATTTTTTTTATTTCCATCAAAATTACTCTGCATTTTTTCTCTGCCTCTTTTCATCTTATCCGCTTCTTGCACTCTTTGACCACATTCGTTGGAACTGTGGGGTTGTTTTTTTTTGCTGTAAGATACTGTAATTTACAAGTGTGATTGCAGATATATCACGGTGTGTATCGATTTTATTGTTTTTGACCAGTTTTAACCACTGTTTATTTTGTGTCTGTTGGATTTTGATTGGGGTTGTTTGATAGTACCTTGTTGGAGGGTGCATCATAAATACATTTTTTTTTGTTTCTGTTTTTTATATACGAATCTTTTAAATATATTTTTGCAGCAATCGTTTTCTTATAGGCAGGGCTTTTTTTTCTCATCCACATCTTTTTTCTCTTTATTGTACCACCAGGCACATCCCCCCCCCAAATTTTCCATTAGCATAACTTCACACACTTCTGTGACCCACTTTCCTCCCTCCCTCCCTCCCTCCCTCCCTCCCTCCCTCCCTCCCTCCCTCCCTTCCTTCCTTCCTTCCTTCCTTCCTTCCTTCCTTCCTTCCCATGATTTGTATCTTGGCCAACTAGACAAAACTTGAATTGCTTGAATAAAATAGTACCAAAAACATTTAAAATTAACCAGTAATTAAAATATAAGCACCATTCAATCTCTTGCTCATTGAAAGAAATGGGTCTTCACAACTTTTCTGAAGATTAATTGTGTTTGGGATCTTTGTTGGTAGATCATTGCAGAGGGACAGAGCTATTAGGAGAAGACTTACTTTTGACTCCTGTTCCGTAAACATGATGCCTTTCACTCCATTCCAAGCAGCTTCCACATCTTCCTCCCTTGAGGCTACTTCTCATTCATTCTGTTGGGAGATTAATCTAATTTATAATAATAATTTTCCCCCATGGGACACTCTTACAATATTCCATCTTTCATTCTTTTCTTTCAAGTCCTCTCTCATATCCAGAGCTTCTTATTGTGTATAAAGATACACATGGCATGGATATAGTAGATAAAAAATAGTAGAGGTCACCCAACAGAATTGAAACTTGGAAGAATCAGGTATATTTTTAAACACTAACTCAACACTGAAATTTGTTACTATAAGATGTGATGCTGGTTACCAACTTGGCTGGCTGCGTTGGATCAATTAATGGAAATCGTGGAGATCAATAATTATTAGCTTTGATGGCAGTTTGACTCCCACTGAAACACATCAACTGAGAGACTATTGAGCTTCCTTGTGCAATCTGTCCATCTACCCATTCATATCACCGAACAGATATGACTTTCTGCCAATCACATTCATTCAAAAAGTTACAGAACTGTTCCAAAACTCATCTCTGATTACTCCACTATCAACAGTGTAACATGGAATTTATGAATATCTACAGTGCATTCAGCAAGTATTCAGACCCTCTTCACTTTTGTCAATTTTGTTACGCTGCAGCCTGACTCTACAGTTGTGGAAATTCTTTTTCCCCCCTCATTAATCTACACTCAGTACCCCATAAAGACAAAGTGAAAACAGGATTTTAGAAATGTATGTAAATTTATTAAAAGGAAAAAAACCTGAATTATCACATTGGCATAAGTATTCATGAGGATGTTGAGACTCTAGAAAGAGTACAGAGAAGAGCAACAAAGATGATTAGGGGATTGGAGGCTAAAGCATATAAAGAACGGTTGCTGGAATTGCGTATGTCTAGTTTAATTAAGAGAAGGACGAGGGGGGACATGATAGCAGTGTTCCAATATCTCAGGGGCTGCCACAAAGAAGAAGGAGTCAAACTATTCTCCAAAGCACCTGAAGGCTGGACAAGAAGCAATGGATGGAAACTAATCAAGGAGAGAAGCAACCTAGAATTAAGTAGAAATTTCCTGACAGTGAGAACAATTAACCAGTGGAACAACCTGCCTCCAGAAGCGGTGAATGCTCCAACACTGGAAATTTTTAAGAAGAGACTGGACAGCCATTTGTCCGAAATGGTATAGGGTCTCCTGCCCGAGCAGGGTGTTGGACTAGATGACCTCCAAGGTCCCTTCCAACTTTGTATTATTATTATTATTATTATTATTATTATTATTATTATTATTATTATTATTATTATTATTATTATTATTATTATTATTATTATTATTATTATTATTATTATTATTATGGCATAAGTATTCAGACCCTTTGCAACAATGTGTGAAATTTAGCTCTGATGCTTCCAATTTTTCTTGATCATTGCTGACGTGTTTCTACACCTTGATTGGAGTCCACCTGTGGTAAATTAAATTGATTGAACATGATTTGGAAAGGCATACACCTCTCTATAGAACACGGGTGCCAAACTCACCGCGAGTCATGACGTGTCATGACGTATCGCAACTTTTTTTGCATTGCCGGAGCTGGGATGGGCGTGGCCTCAGCATGATGCAACCGGCCCATGGGCCGGCAGTTTGACACCCCTGCTATAGAAGGCCTCACAATTCTAAATGTTATGCCAGTAGGAAACTAGGCACCGCTTATCACCTGCTCAATACCTTCCCAACAGTGAAGCATGGGGGTGGCAGCTTCATGCTGTGGGGGTGTTTTTCAGCAGCAGGGACTGAGAGACTAACCAGGGTTGAATGAAAACTGAATAGAGCAATGCCAATGTGATAATTCAGGTTTTTTTCTTTTTACTAAATTTACATACATTTCTAAAATTCTGTTTTCACTTTGTCATTATGGGGTACTGTAGATTAATGAGTAAAAAAATGAATTTCCACAACTGTAGAATCAGGCTGCAGCATAACAAAATTGACAAAGGTGAAGGGGGTCTGAATATTTGCTGAATGCTCTGTATATCCATATGTATACACACCTGTAACAGTCTAAATAGCACCGATTTATAATTTTGACCTATGTTTTTGCACTTCCATTTGTAATTAACTTAATATTTACTTCCTTGCACATATTCATCAACTTGACTCTTTAGCATTAGACTTTTCTTAGTCTCATAGATACATATCTAGTTTCCTTTCCTTTCACTCATTAATTCATGATCTTTAACATTACCTATTAGCATTCAGAATACAGACTGATATCATATGTTGAAAAAAGCCCACGCTGCAAAGAAACTGTGAAATGTCTGTTGAAACCAAAAGTAATATTTACACTGAAATGCCTGCCCCTTGAAAATAAAATTGACATTTGGTCAATAAGGCTCATATTTTTTGAGGATATTTAATTGGGAATACTGTACTTAGGTCTTTATTTCCTTGGTGATCAGATGGACTCTGACCTTGTTAGCTTTTTGCAAGGCCATCAAAACATGGCTTTGCTAGCAGGCGCGAGGACCTGGAACTGTGCTGGAGCTGCTGCAGTTGCTATATTGATGGCTTTGATGAATGGGATTGACTCGTCTCTGAATTTTATGTATTGCATTATGGTTTTCATATATTTTTATATTGTTCTCTTGTTTTTAAATTGTTGTTCTTGTTTGTTTTCATATTGATTTTAATTTTTTTGTAAGCCAGTCAGAGTCATATATTTGAGATGGGCAGCTATATAAATTTCAATAATAAACATAATTAGTTTGATGTATTGTGGTATTCACATGGATGGAAAGCAAACTGCACATCTTGTAAAAGTCTAAAGAATAAAATATTGAAGTTGCAAGTAGTTTCGGTCAATTTCCCTGGTACCAGTGTAATCATTACAATCTGGATCCTGGCAGAACTGCACCATCTCGCTGTGTCCAATACTTAATTGGTTCCCGGGTGCCACTGTTTTTCAAAAACATTAAGTTGAATTGCATGTTAGGTTCCCTTTAGCTAGCTTAAAATCCAGTCTCTTGGAATCCTGGAAGATACAAGTTCTAAATTATCCATCTTGGTACCCTTGAAATATGTGTATTTACAGACATATTTTGAATCCCAAGCAACCTGCTCCTCTCTAATGATGGACTGATTTATATGACAGGATGCAATGTTATAGATATCCTGGTTCATATAAATGACCAATGTGAAGATTTATAGATTTGTCATAGATTGTATAATACTTGCATGGGAAAGAATGCTGTGGGCTTACAACAATGTTTTACGATAGCTCTTGACAACTCTAGAATTAAATTATTAGCTTGACATCTTTTGAACTAGCAGTTTTAGTTTTACTGAGTTGTCTGGTTAAACTGCAAAGGCCAGACTTTCCTAAACCCCTTATTTTTATGCAGTAGTGGTGAATATCACACTTATGAAATGTAGATTGTGCATGAAACTGATTTTGCTATGCATGAACCAATCTGAATGCTATTCTATTGCCCATGGTGATTTCATCCTCAGGACGCTGAGGATGCACAGTGTATCCTTTCGACACAGAAAACCTCAAGTAGAGATTATGTGAAATCCTGAAAGGTCAGATTTAATTGTAATAGGCTGATTGAATCAGGAAGCTTCTTATGTTACTGATAGAAGACAATATCTGTAAATCACCACTGAACTGTGGGGTCCTTGGTGCTCTCTGAGCTTGGTTGTTTTCTTGCAGATGTCTCATTACCCAGTGTAATGCTGATGATATTACTTAACTGGGTAATGAAACATCTGCAACTGAACAACCAAGCTCAGGGAGCACCAATGACCTCACAGTGATCTATAGATGTTGTCTTCTATCAGTAACATAAGAAGCTTCCAGATTCAATCAGCCTATTACAATGAAATTACCCAGTGTGGTATTGATGATGTTACATAGCTGGGTAATGAAATGTCTGCAAGAAAAGAACCAAGCTCAGAGAACACCAAGAAGTCCATTGCTTCCTATGTTCCTACCATGCCAGGATTGACTACTTGATTTCCTAGCCTTTCAAACAAGTGCAAATGTCCCATATATATTTGTTTAGGAAATACTGAAGCTATGATTTTGCAGTTCTGGCTTTGTGTACCTAATCCATCTTCATCCATATAGCTGATTAGCTGCTGCTTCTTCCTCCTTTTCTTCCTCCTTCACAGAAAATGAGATTTGGTATGTTGGGGAAATTTGTTTGTTCAAAGGATAAAGCCTCAGAATTTGTGACTAGAACAACATCAGTACTCGGATGGTTTTAGGATTACAGAGATTACCAAAGAAAAGGCAGTTCAGATTGTTTCATGTTGTACTTTTCATATCATACAAAGAATAGGTTTATACTGTGGAAATTGCCTGTAATTTTATTAAGCTGAAACAGCACTGGAAAGGAATGAGGTTGCAAGCTGTTCAGACCGATCCTTCTAAAAAAGTAAATGAAAGATTTCTCACAGTTTATCCCTAGAAAGCTTCCTGCAGGAGGATGTCCTTATCTCCTGCTTAAAGGGTGCATGCACAAGGGAGAAAAGGAAGAACATTCCCTGAAAGACATGGAAGATGCAAGAAATTTTGTGCTTCTCTTCCATGAACAGGTTACCACATTTTTTTAACCATTATTTAAGAAAATCAGAATAGCAGTAGCACTTAGACTTATATACCACTTCATAGTGCTTTACAGTACTCTCTGAGTAGTTTACAGAATCAGTGTATTGCTTCCAACAATCTGGGTGCTCATTTTACTGACCTCGGAAGGATGGAAGGCTGAGTCAACCTTGAGCTGGTCAGGATCAAACTCCTGGCAGTGGGCAGAATTAGCTTGCAATACTGCATTCTAAATATTGTGCCATCAGGGCTCATAACGATACTCTTTTGTCATATAAATAGCCTGCAAATGTACTGAAAAACACTTTTATAAAATAAATATCTAATACATCAATGTTGATATAAATATGCACCTACAAAGAGAGATAAAATCTAGCTGGCAGGTATTGGTCACATAAAAAAAAGTTACTTTCCATAATTACCGTTGCTACTTTGACTACAAAGTGGTATCCAGATGTGTTTAGAGCAGGTGCATGTAAATTAATCAAGGAAGTTATAAACATCTGACAAAGCTTATTAATTTCAGTGCCTCTAACCTCAGCATGACTAAATTTAGATTCATCCCCTATTTATTTTGTTGTTGGAAGAACACATTGCAGCAATAGGAAGGAGTATATGTCAATATAAGGACTTTTTTTTTTGAGAATATATAAGGTTGAGACTGGGCTGCTAACCAAGCTCCAAATAGAATTAATTTTGCATATCCTTTTCTTAAAAGTGTGATCCATTTTCAAGTCATCATGAAATATGTCTGAAAATATGACAAATTCTCTACAGGTTTGTAACTTGAAAAATGTAATAAATGGGGCCTGGATCTGATAAGGGGAGTTTGACAGAATTGTAGAAAAAATTACACATCCAGATAGGTTTATACACTGGCTATGACTTACTACTGGAAAATGTCAAGTCTGTTCCATAAAATTGAATGCACATGTTTATGGGTGATCTATCTTTATCTATCATCTCTCTTTCTTTCTCTCTCTCTCATCTCTACCTCTATCTATCATCTATCTGCCAATTGTTTATCTATCTGACCATCCCTCCATCTGTCTTAGAGATTATCAGTCATCCAGGTCATGGTGTGTCTCAGGGATGCTTTTTCAAAAGGCAACTAGACTATGTTTTTTCCTTGAGGGAGAGGTTTCGCTTCTCATCCAAGAAGTTTCTTCAGCTCTGACTGGATGATAACAAAATAACAACGATTTTTGTAACAAATAACAAAATCCAGTCAGAATGGAAGCTTCTTGAATGAGAAGCGAAATGTCTTCCTCAAGGAAAAAAACATAGTCCAGTTGTCTTTTGAAAAAGCACTTTTGAGATATCTCTCAATTCATTCATCTATCCATTCAACCAACCAACCAACCAACCAACCAACCAACCAACCAACCAACCATCTTCTCTCTATTATCTGTCTGTCTTTCTGTTGACATTGGTCCAGGCCTTCAGAAGTGCATGCTTCTGGTATATATATCTGGTATATATCTGGTATCTGCCACAGTATGTTTTAGTTTGTATGCTTTATTATTTTTACCAATTTCCTCTTCTGGATGTTTTTTATCCCACATTAACTATTTAGATTACTTAGCAAATAGGAGGTCATATAAATTGATTAAACAAACAAATATTATGTACATCCATACATAGTACCAAAACCTGGATGAATTCCATTACCAAAAGAAAGTACATTTTACATGTCAGAGCCACATGATGGCTTGTTAAGATCTACTTTAATATTGCTATGGTGTGCTGTGAGAAAAGTAAAACTTGACCAAGGACTGTGATTTCCTAAAATATGAAAATATAGCCTGGCACATTGGCTACAGTGTTATCTGGACAGATGTAATTTAACTAAAAACCAGGCTGTGGTGATCTCTTGCAGATAGATAGCATTGCTCTTGAATTATGGTGGCTGAGATACTGATGGGAATTGGGCATGAGGGTTGCATGATGCTGGCAATACCTTCCACTTCATATCTGATTCAGAATTGCATCATCAGAATTGCATCATCTTCAAACTCTTCTACTTTATATCTGATTCAGAATTCTGATATTAAATCCAAAGCTCTTCATGGTGTGAAACTAAAGTGTCTGAAATTATTGTTGAAGTGCCCACTAAGAATGGCCCCATATAGGACATATAGAATGAGCCTGTTTGGGATGTTTGTTATGGTATGTTGCTTTAAGGCCTACAGGGCAGAAAGAGCTATGGTTGGTCTTTACAATGATGCATTCTCCTTCTTCCCCCAAATTTATTTTTACATAACATTGGTTAATATTAAAAATGAGAAAATGGGAGACAAATCTGAAAATATTTGGGGAAGTATGAGAATGCATACAGCCCGGGGTTTCAAGTGCTCTTCCTTTGCTAAGAGAAAATGCTTAAATGTTAGAAATTAATAACAAAAATAAGTAAACATCAAAATCAGACTATGTTTTGAAGTCAGATGGACTGGGATGGGATGGCACAGCATAGCATGGACTGGCATGGACTGGCAGGGCGCAGCACAGCACAGCATAGCATAGCATAGCAGGATAGGAAGAGTATTGATGCTTTTGAATTTTGGGTTGGAGAGGACTTCTGTGAGAGTCTAGGTCCAAATTATTCTACTCAAGCACTTTATACAAGAGACTTTGGGTTCTGGAGAAAGCTATAATGCTGGGAAAAGTAGAAGAAAAAAGAAAAAGAGGATAACTAGCAACATGCTGGACAGACTGAGGTCCTTAAAGACTAAGTTGGGAATCATGGAGAAAAAGCTACCTGTGGGGTCACTAAGAGTTGACAGTGACAAGATGGCACATAATCAATCAGTCAATCAATCAATCAATCAATCAGTCAATCAATCAATCAATCAGTCAGTCAATCAATCAATCAATCAATGTTCTTGAGTATAATTAGCCCAATATAAGCTAATTTCTATTGTGATTATTCCTTATTTACAAATTATTAAAATTTCAGATCTACTGTAATTGTAGAATGACTAAACTAGACGATTGCATAATGGCATGACCAAGCCACGCAGTGTTTAGCATATTTGTATAACAACAATAACAACAAGAGTATTATCTTGTAATTAGCTGATTAACAGAGGTATTAAAAATAATTCCATCTGAGCTTGTGCTTTCAATTGTTCTAAAGAATAAGGTGACAATATATTTGTTTTTAATGCTATTAGATTTACACAAGGATACAACAAACATAACTTATTGTAAAAATGGAGTGTTGGCTTTCCCAGCGTTAGTAAATTCTGATACCATCATCTCAAATTATAATGTTTTAGCAAAGCTCATGTCTGAAACTTAATATTCTAGACAGGTATCATAGGAATACGTTGAAAATAGGCAGGTGTTTTTAGAATTTTGAAACACTGCATTAATTCAGAATGCAGACTTTATGCAGTCAAATTATTTTTGCATAATTATGGAAATTAAAATTAATGTCTGGATGCTTAGCATTTTGGCACTGTACTGAGGCCTTCCTTTGGATAACTTCTGGTAAAGTAGTTCTGTAAGACAAGCTGAACAGGAGGCATTGGATATACTGGGAAAATCAAGGCCATTCTCCATTACCTCTAAATGGACAGCTCATGTACAATGATATCAATTACTTGTTCAAAGTAATAAATCAGCATGCATGTCAAGTTATTTTAGAAGAGGGAAATGACCGGTCAGCATTTTAAAAGACCATACAAGGAACAAAGTGCCTTTGTATGAGCCAAAGATGTAAAGTTTAACTTTAAACAATAAAGCAAAAACCAATGAGAAATGTACGTATCAACACGTTAAACCAATGTTTCTCAGAATTCTGAGAGTTGAAGTCCACACATCTTCAAGTTGCCAAGGCTGAGAAACACTGCTTTAAACCAATAAGAAATTGTGCTATGCATATTTTAAAGTCAGTGTTTCTCAAACTTAGCAACTTTAAGACTTCAACAACCAGAATTCCTCAGCCATCAAGGATGAACAAATTTTAACTGCCGGCCAGACTGGACAAAAAGACTGCTTGCTTTGCTTTGCCAAAGACCTCAGAAAGACTGCCATTATTTCTTGCATTTGCCACTTCTGTTTCCTCATTTGCTAGCATTGGTTTCCCTAAGCATCTTTCTTTTTCTTTTGAATGCTGTTTATTTATTCCTCTGATTGTTTTAATATGTGCAGTAATCTTAGGTTGGCTTCGCCTTCTGATTATAAATTTAATTAAAAAATCCCTCTGTTTAATAATTCTTTAATTTCCTGTTCCTCCTTGTTTGTACCTGATTGTATTAGATTGTTCAGTATGGTAAGATAGTTCATCTTTTCGTCTTTGGCTGGAAATAAACTTTAGCTATCTTAAGGCAGCTAAAGGCAGCTATTAAAGAACTGTGATTCTAACCCGAAAGATACCGAGGAAGTACTAGCAATTTTACTATGGTTATAATTACAGATAGTCCTTGACTTATGACCACAGTCATGTCCAGAAGGTAGTTGTTATGTGAATTATGCTACCTTTTCTGCCATGGTTATTAAGTGAATCACTGCAGGTGTTAAATGAATCATGCAGTCATTAAGTGAATGTGGCTTACCCCGTTGACTTGATGTGAGCAGGCTGAGAAGGTCTCAAATGGCAATCGTGTGACTCCGGGATGCCACAACTGTGGTAGCTACTACATACTAGTTGCCAAGCATCCAAATTTTGATCATATGACTGTAGGGATGCTGTGACAATCGCAAAGGTGAGGGCCGGTTGCATATCACTCTTTTCAGTGTCATTGCATCTTCAAATGGTTGTTAAATGAATGGTCGTAATTTGAGGACTCTCTGTATGGCGAATTGTTCCCTGCATGTGAACATGTTTGTTTTAAAGACTATACTAAAGCTCGGTAATATGAAAAATTTAATCCTCTTCTTAGTAGACTTGTCCTCTCTTCTTCCTGTTCTTCTTCCTTCTGTTACATGGGGATACTTCTTTTGATCATTGCATCTTAAAGGAGTAAAATGCTAATTGACAAGCATTATTCCAGTTCAAAGGAAATGTATATGAAAAAGTTTCATAAAATACTTCATTCTGGGAACACAACCAATTCCTTTCAAGTTTTCTGGCCAGAGCAAAAACCACATACAAATACAAGGACCATAGCTATTCAGGTAACATCACAAGAAAAGGTCTGTTTTATTTTATTTTATTTTTCCATGCTTGATAGTTTGGACTCTCTCCAAGTAACTGTTTCACCCGCCAGCACCATGTTAACTTATATAGCACAGGTAGTCCTTGTCTTACGACCATAGTTCAGTCCCAAATTTCTGTTGCTAAGTGAGACATCTGTTGTGAGTTTTGCCCCATTTTATGACTTTTCTTGCCACAGTTATTAAGTGAATTGTTAATAACACAGTGAATCTGGCTTCCCCATTGACTTTGCTTGTCAGAAGGTCACAAGAGGTGATCCCAGGACCCGGGGACCCTGCAAATGCCATAAACACGAGCCAGTTGGCAAATGCCTGAATTTTGATCATGTGATCATGGTGATGCTGAAGCAGTCTTAAGTGTGAAAAAAAGTTCATAAGTCACTTTTTTCAGAGCCGCTGTAACTTCGAACGGTCACTAAGCAAACTATTATAAGTCATTATACAAATAATGGATAATTGGCATTAATTTGAAATAGCTCTACCACAGTTTGCCTCCTGCCATATCTTCAATCACTTGAGGTTACAGAAAACCATGCAGGGGTCTACATTCCCCAAGGAATGTTTAGGTTACATTCCTTGTGGGAACTTAAGGGGGGGTTGACATGATAGCCATGTTCCAATATCTCAGGGGCTGCCACAAAGAAGAGGGAGTCAAGCTATTCTCCAAAGCACCTGAAGACAGGACAAGAAGCAACAAATGGAAACTAACCAAAGAGAGAAGCAACCTAGAACTAAGGAGAAACTTCCTGACAGTTAGAACAATTAACCAGTGAAACAACCTGTCTCCAGAAGCAGTGAATGCTCCAACACTGGAAGTTTTTAAGAAGAGACTGGACAGCCATTTGTCTGAAATGGTATAGGGTTTCCTGCCTGAGCAGGGGGTTGGACTAGATGACCTCCGAGGTCCCTTTCAACTTTATTATTATTATTATTATTATTATTATTATTATTATTATTATTATTATTATTATTATTATTATTATGGATCATCGCACAATCAGCCAGATGTTCAGACTGGATTTGGCATTTTGTCTACCTATCGAGTCCTTACCCAGGACCTGGGATAGGCAGATGTGGATGTTTGATGGTATTACAGATATCGTCGCAGGATGGAAGCAGTTCCTAGTAAGGCTGCCTTTTGCAACTGACTAATAGCGAATTTGTCAATGCCAATGGTGTTCAAGTGGTGCTCCAGTTGTTTTGGGATTGCACCCAAGGCGCCTATTACTATTGGTACTACCTTTGCTTGCTTTTGCCACAGTCTTTCTATTTCTATTTGTAGGTCTCTGTATTTTGTTACCTTCTCCAGTTCTTTCTCGTCTATTTTGCTATTATTATTATTATTATTATTATTATTATTATTATTATTATTATTATTATTATTATTATTATTATTATTATTATTATTATCTTTTATTCATTAAACATGACCCTCCGTCAACTGAACATTCAAATTGGCTAGCGCTGATGGTTGACACAGGTTGCTATTTATGATTATGATTATGATTATGATTATGATTATGATTATGATTATGATTTGAATTCAGCAATGAGAAGATATATGAGAAGGGCAATACACTGATTTACCAAAGTAGCAATAGCAATAGCTATAGCACTTAGCTCCATAGTGCTTTACAGCCCCTCTCTAAGCGGTTTACAAAGTCAGCATATTGCCCCCAACAGTTTTACTGACCATCCTCGGAAGGATGGAAGGCTGAATCAACTTTGAGCCCCGTCAGGATTGAACTGCTGGCAGTGGGCAGAGTTAGCCTGCAATACTGCATTCTAAGCACTGCGCCACCAGGGCTCCAGATTCCTGAGCTGCTTCTTTGATCTTTGCTTTATCGTGAGTAGTTTCCACAAAATATTAAAAGATCTGTCTTCACAGTTTGATCTTTCACAAGTTGTTTTCACTGGTACGATCAGTACTGGACAACTGAGTTGACGGATACACTTGGGGACTGAAGCTAGTATAGTGGCGATTATTCCACTGGTTGTGATAAATTTGCCAGCATCGACACAATCAAGGTCAGTATCACCTCCCACGTATCTCTCTCCATAGAGATGCCTAGAGTTGTGCATGTACTTTTTTCTCCCGCAGTGTCAGTAATAGCATCTGCAGCTTTCCCTAGCCTGACAGGTAAAAGTGCTGGAATATACAATAAAGGCTAAGGAATTTGAGTTAAGGCATTTTGGCAGAAATCATCTAGCTTAGAGAAGATATAAAATGTATGCTTAACGAGTATAGGCAGTCCTCGATTTAGGACCACAATTGAAATCAGAATTTCCATTGCTAACTACAAAGCAGTTGTAAAGTGAGTCTCCCCCTATTTTATGATCTTGTTAAGTGAACCACTGCAGTTGTTAGTGAATCATGTGACTTTGTTTGTTGGAAGCCAGTTGGGAAGCTCACAAAGGACCAACCCCGTGACCACAGACACTGCAGCTATTCCAAATACATTCCTGGTGTCAAGCTCCCGAATTTTGATCACATGATTGTGAGGATGCTCCAAGGGTTGCAAGTGCAAGGACCGGTCCCAAATTACACTTTTCAGTGCCATTGTTACTTCAGGAGTTGCTAAACAAATGGTTATAAGCTGAGGACTATCAGTATGTTAATATACTAAGGCAACAATCCAAGCCTATAACTGATCCAGTTGCAGTTCATTATAACTGTCATGTTCTAAAAGTGTAATACCTTTCCAACATATGCATTCTGAGTTTCTTTCACTTCCTTTTCTAACTTTCTACAACAGCAGTTCTCAACCTATGGGTCGCGACCCCATTTGGGGTCGATCGACCATTTCACAGGGGTCGCCAAGCAAGGCTGTCTGCCATTTTTTTTGTCCGCCATTTTTTCCCCCTTTTCCGGCGGGTGCCTTACCTCCCTTGGGCTGGGCCAACTGGTGGTCAGCCTGCTCCGTCTCTGCCGCTTGCCAGCTACGCCTCAGCCGGCGCAGGGGGTGGAACCACGCATGCGTGGCACTCCCGGGCAGGGAAAGTCCTCGACTTATGACCAGTTGGGTAGTCCTTGACTTATGACTGGTTTAGTCCTCGACTTATGACCGGTTTAGTCCTCGACTTATGACCGGTTGGGGGTCACGGCATTAAAAAGGTTGAGAACCACTGTTCTACAATGTATTTCTCTCATTTTCTCCATCCCTAAGTCATAAGCTATTGTCTTACCATGCATAAAGCTTGAAAAGCCAAATATCTTCATATTAATCAATTATTATTTTTGTTGATCTTTTACCATGTTATACTTTCACCCCTCTGCTAATTGGATTTTTCCCCCAAAAAATTAATGAAAGTGTAATTGGTGCATACATTTTATTTCACAGCTCTCTGTCTAGCATCCATTTTATTGAGCAGAAGTCCAAGTTTTAACTCATTCTCTAAAGAGCCCAATATCCTTTTGGGATGTGAGTTTTTCTTGACATTGAAAAAAATGGCAGTCTGTTTTTGTTCAAGCCATTAATGAAAACATGATATAGGTAGTTCTCGACTTACAACAATTTGTTTAGTGACTTTTTCAAGTAACAACAACACTGAAAAAAGCAACTTATGACTGTTTTTCACACTTAATAACCATTGCAGCATCCCCATGGTCACATGATCAAAATTCGGACACTTGGCAACTGACTCATATTTATGATGGTTGCCGTGTCCTGAAGTCATATAATCCCCTTTTGTGACCTTTTGACAAGCAAAGTCAATGGGGAAGCAATGATTCATTTAACAACTGTGGCAATAAAGGTCATAAAATGGGGCAAAACTCACTTAACAACTATCTCACTTAGCAATAGAAATTGTGGCCTTAATTGCTCAAGCGCTTACTTGTGAAGCAAACCCCTTTGCATTGAACAAGGCAGGACTTTGTAAAAAAATAAATCCCTTTTATTTTCACACAGCTTTTATGGAACAAACTCCAACCAGTCCTTTAGCTGTTGAAACGAACAAGATTCAATCTCTGAGTTCTCAGCAAGAATGCTCAATGTTCAAGTCACTCAAACATACAGAAATCCAACAAACCTGGTTAAATGTCCAAGAATCCTGAGGCAAGAAATCCAACGACAGAAGCACAAAGCCATAGTACGAACGGTTGCCTTTGGCAACCAGCCCCTCCCACACCTCTCCTCTTTATAGTCCAGCCAGGGGGTGACTTCTTAGAGTCTTTTACTTTTCCTGGAGAGCCGCCCCACTGCCCTCCATTGTCCTGCATGCCTTTTGTCTCTGCGCATCTGTGCATCTGGAACAGGCCCTAGCTGTTCCTCCTCTTTGCTCAGTTCAGGCCTTCAAATCAGCTGTCTCTCTGCCTGAGCATGAGTAGATGGGCCCGGTGTCACATCTACCTCTGAATCTTCTTGCTCCTCAGAGCCTTCTACAGACTCCAATGTGAAGGCAACCCTCCCCCCTCATCTGATTCATTTGACTCGGCTACCGGATCCACTGGCAGGCGAAGACTCACAACAAGGACCACCTGTATGTGTCTATTGCATAGATTGTGAGATACCTTTTTCCCAGTGGTGGGATTCAGCTGATTTGCACTACTTTGGCAGAACCGGTAGCTAATTTTTTGTTGCCCAGGTCCAGAATGGACTTCTAGAAGCGGCATCCACACAGAGAACCAGTTGTTCACATATTTGAATCCCACCATTGCTTTTTCCTCATCTGGCAAATGCATGTTGTTGTTCATTGCAAAGTTGTGTCCGACCCATCGCGACCCCATGGACAACGTTCCTCCAGGCCTTCCTGTCCTCTACCATCTTCTGGAGTCCATTTAAGCTCACGCCTACTGCTTCAGTGACTCCATCCAGACACCTCATTCTCTGTCGTCCCCTTCTTCTATTGCCCTCAATCTTTCCCAGCATTAGGCTCTTCTCCAGTGAGTCCTTCCTTCTCATTAGGTGGCCAAAGTATTTGAGTTTCAACTTCAGTATCTGGCCTTCTAAAGAGCAGTCGGGGTTGATGCAAATGCATACATATTTATATCTACTTCCTTCTAGAAATAGCTTTATTTCAAATTCAAACAGCATTGCTATTATAGAATAGAACAGCAGAAGATTGATATAACATGAATAGTTGCATGAAGTTACATATAATGCTACTTTTCAAGTGGGAAATATAACTAATTCCTCTTCAGTAGCAAATAACTTCCTGACAAGTTGTTTTTGTTATAAAACAGGCATCTTTAAAATATTAGAACATGATTTCGTGAATATATCAGATTTGTTCTTCCTTAAGAATGTATACTTAGAATAAATGATACCTACTGTTACACAGTTTTTATATCTTAAAAAGTACAAGTTCGATAACATTGCCACAGTGTTACATCAAAAAATGTTATAAGCCCAAATAAAAGCACAACAATACTAAAGAAAAAAAAAATCAATAGAATATAGAAAAAGGGAACATAAAGTTTAATGTGCTAAATGTACAAGGCCCTGGCAGGTTGGGAGGTTAGAAAGGAGGCGTGTAGACACCCTTCTTGAAATTAAAGCTGCCACGATTGACAGGGTGTTTTAGAAATACATTTGGACAATGGAGACAATACTGCAAAAACAGGTCTAAACATTAACTTAGAATAGTACAAAGGGCCATAGGGGCCTATAACTTTGAACAGCGAAATTGCACGAGTAAGAAGAAAGATGAATAACATATAAACAGGTAAAGGAAAATTTATTCCAACTATGTCATACCACTCTTAAAAAACAGTCATTCATGCAAATTTAAGCCCCGTGAAATCATACGGATTTTAAATAAGAATATTTAATCACCTACTTAATTCTCTTGCTGAAGTCAGTGGATGGGCTTATTCCTCTAACTAGATCAAGTTCTCTATCCCTACAAACATGGAGCTAAAGAATGCTAAGCAAAGAAAGTTGTACAACAAACTTCCCTCTCTACCCCCCTCATTACAGACTTATGCCATTTATCCTTACTCCTTTGGGATGGCATTGACTGTAAATCCAAATAAATATTAAAGCAATCAAGGAAAACAATTTTTAGAGATGCTTTCAAGTCCTGATCATACAAGTGATCTTTACAAGTTATTTGGTAGGTTTATCTCCTAATATGGAAAGGATTGGCATCAGGTACCTGAAGAAGATCACATCTATTTCTGGTGTGATACCCAAAATTATGGGAGATGTATAATTTGGCTAAAATCCCACTAGGACAGGGGTGTCAAACTGCCGGCCCATGGGCCAGATTCATCATAGCGAAATTGCAAACTGCTGGCAATGGCCAAAAAGTTGCGATATGTTGTGACACTTCATGTGACGTTGCGATTTTGACACCCCTGCACTAGGGTGTCCAGGATCTGAAGGATGTCTCAACCTAAGAATGTGAGTATCTGAGAATTATCCAGTTTCCAAAGGCAGTTAGCAACTGCAATACCACTTAGATTTATATACCGCTTCATAGTGCCTTACAGCCCTCTCTAAGCAGAGTCAGCGTATTGCCCCCAACAATCTGGGTCCTCATTTTACCAACCTCGGAAGGATGGAAGGCTGAGTCAGCCTTGAGGCCAGTCAGGATTGAACTCCTGACAGTGAGCAGTGAGTTAACCTGCAATACTGCCTTCTAATCACTGTAATAATAAGTATCATTAAAAGATAAGTACAATAATAAGTACCATTAAAAGATGGGGAAGAGGGGAGCACAAAGCATGGGGGAGTCCCAAAGGTGCTTTTTCAAAGGGCAACTGGAGTTTGTTTGAAGATGTTTCTTTCTCATCCAAGGAGCTTCTTCAGATTCAAGCAAAAACAAAGAAAGTCCAGTTGCGTTTTGAAAAAGCACCTTTGGAACAACCATGATCTGGATGACTGAAAATCTTCATATGCCAGAGAGAGGTGTAGTCTTTTCTTAATCTGATAGCGCCTCCAGAGTGGTGCACCCGTGTTGGGGCGAGGCCCTTGCAGAAAGTTAGGAGGGGGTGGTGCTGACCTGACCCCAGGAGGGTACAATGTTCCAAAGGTTAGGAGCCACAGCAGAAAAAGCTCTTCTCCTGGACTCTGTCAGCCAAAAAACTGCATGCCCCCTCTTCCCAGATGGATGGGGCAAGCCAATCCCATGGGGGGGGGGGTGAGATGGTTCTTCAGATTTACTACTAATTATAACTATGAATTTTAGAAATGCTATGGAAAGCAAAGTGTCTACATGAGATCTTGTTCTATTTTTTTTTTATGAAGGAACAAAATGGAAATTGGGATCGTGACAATATTTAGATAAGACACAAATCATGTGGGGTTGGTCATTATATTACCCCCAAAGAGGAATGAGCACAGAAAACATTAAATAATTTAACAGCCATAGAGAAAGCAGTTGATACATTATAGGACATAAGAGCTAACCCATTTTTAATGTGCCAGTGAAGTAATCTGAACTAAAGATATAGAGAACAAAAGAGTACATAAGCCTGCCGTTTACATTATGTGGATTATACATATGTCCATAAAGACACTGTCAGACATTTTATGGCCTCCTTGCATTGTTGTGTAGATCATCAGGAAAGTATCAGCGTAATTTCAAGGAGACAGAGATTTTTTGTTTGCACTTTTAAGAAAATTATTACCAAGAATCAATATGTCAAGGTTTAAAAGTTTTTTTTTAAAAGCGTAGAACAAGGAGTAGAGAAAATGGACGAGAAAGTAATCACCCCTTAAATCTGGTACAGATACATGAATCAATGGGGTGAAGAGTTGATGGATTGCTAATGATCCAGGAATGCACAGCTGGTGGCTTCATGTGTGCATTTGCTCCCCTAAACTCTTTAGTGCAGCTCCAGGTAATTGTGTCCCCAAACTGCATCTTAATGTAACCGAAGAAGATTATTACTTATTGCTATTTGTTATGATGACATCCAATTTTCCTCCTGGAACTCAAGCTATATATACTATATATAAGTATATATACATATATGTGTATGTGTGCATGCATATATACATATATGCATATATATGTGTATATGTTATTTATATGTACTGTATATGTATATGTTATGCATATGCATGTTTATGCATATATATGCATGTATATACACACACACATACTACACACACATACAATAAAGCAGTTATTGGTACATTGAATGTCATACCAAAAAATCTTGGAATATCTGGAGGGTGGACTTTGCAATACCTGTAGATAAATTAGATAACCTTTATTATCATTTTTTACTGTGGGCACAATGACCCACATTAAAAATGAAATTTAGTTGCTTGCTCTCAAAGTATACATATACAGAACACACATTTAAACATACTATATACAACATATGTATAGACCTACACCCTTACATATTAACATATAAATATTAATCACTGTCCATCTTGAATACATAACGGAAGGAGGAAGCTTTAGAGTTCACAAGGTTAATACTGTCTGGAACAAAACTGTGACTGAATCTGGATGTTCTGCTTCGGATACCACGGAGCCTCCTCCCAGAAGGTAACAAGGGAAACAGATCGTGAAGATGTGTAGTGTCCCAGACAATCTTACGGACCCTGCTCAAGCAACGCTTATGTGCTATGTCCTGGATGGGAGGGAGGGAACTGCCAATGATCTTTTCAGCCATCCTCACCACTCTCAAGGAGAGAAGCAACTTAGAACTAAGGAAAAACTTCCTGACAGAATAATTAACCAGTGGAACAACCTGCCTCCAGAAGCAGTGAATGCACCAACACTGGAAGTTTTTAAGAAGAAACTGGACAGCCATTTGTTCGAAATGGTATAGGGTTTCCTGCCTGAGCAGGGGGTTGGACTAGATGACCTCTAAGGTCCCTTCCAACTTTATCATTATTATTATTATAACTGCAGTTCAGTATGTGCATCATTGCACAGCAATGTGCAATGTGTAAGCCAAGCCTATGTACAATCAATTAGATAGACAGAATCCTTCCAATTCTTGTCCACATTTAAGTATGCTAATTCTATGATTAATTCTAGCAAGTTTGACACATGATTCAATTTAATTTTAAGCTATAATTATCCTAAATAATAATGAATTGTGCATTAAATACCAATGTGTCTTATCCAAGAAGAAAGCTCCATCTGTGCAGAGGGATTTACGATGGGCCATGAGAAGGGTTTTGAAACTTGTATTAATATGCCCTATAACAATGAAGTAGATTTCCAGGAAACTCTGAAGTGTCAGTTTATTGACTTACCCTACCTTGAAGGGCTGACCATCTGCAACCTATTCGTTCTTCCATATTGATCTGAATCTCAAAAGCAAATTTATAGAGGGAAATTTAAAGGTTTAGATGGGGAGGATGATAGTTCGAAATCTCTGCTGCGTCAGTAGGACTTGTGGATTCAACTATTGGTGTGCAGAGCAAACCATGAGTATATAATAATGTATTTGACTCTCTATTGCCCTCTTCCCCATGGACACGTATGGATTCAATGGAGTAATATTGACAAATTGCCCAATTCTTTCTCTGGTTATGTTGGAGAATCTGAGCCCCAAAAGGGGAGATACAAGGAATTAAATGTTCAGTCCTATGGCACTCCTGTGGTCCCTTTGTTCAAGGCTTACCATTGTGCAAGTTCTCTTAGTTTGGTTCATGCCTTAATTTGAATACCAAAATGCATGGAGTAATAGGAATAGCTAATGAAAACTCTCTGTCTTCAGATTTGCTACCTCAACAAAAGATAGTGATTGCTTTTGCAATTAAATGATCAAAATCAGCAGGAGGCAGGTGGTCCTTTTGAGAACAAATGGACTACCTTCCTCCTGCTCACAAAATAGCTAGCCAAGCTCCTTGGTGGCAACGGATTCTTCAGCTGAACTAAGTAACTGGGTGGATTCAGAATGTGAGAGATGGTCATTAGGCCTTAAGCTGTTTAACAGTCAATTCCAGCACCTTAAATTGTGCCCAGTAGTAGAAAAGAACATAAGTACTTTTTTTTCTACTTGGAAACCACTTCTGGACTTTGTGCTTGAGGTGGAAAAAAATGATATTATGATTTTGGGTTTTACTGATTAGACCAGGGGTCTTCAAACTTGGCCCTTTTATGACTTGTGGGCTTGTGGCATGCTGGCTGAGGAATTCTGGGAGTTGAAGTCCACAAGTCATAAAAGGGCCAAATTTGAAGACCCCTGGATTAGACTGATTTGCCGATACAGAAATGGCTAGTGCATACTGCTATAGAAATGTAAAAAGTTGAGATTTGATTTTAATGTCTGATTTTACTGCAGCCAAGAGAGTCAGAAGCAATGCCTTTTGTTTCTTCCCCTCCTTTTCTTCAAACCTTTTCCCCCTCCTTTTCTACTATTTGCTTTTGTATTTTCACATTTTATGTTAAAAGTGAATAAAACTAATAAAAAAAACTGTGCTCAGTAGGCAGCTGGTAACCAGTGCAATGTAACCAAGGCTTTGCTAAGTCTAACCAGTTCAGGTAGGTGTCACAATTAGTCGGGCAATAAACCTAGTTATACAACCACACTCCTCACTACAGCGCTTACAATGACAACAGGGGTTAAGGAATCTTCCCAAAGTGCAAACATACTGTTTGCTTTTTGTTGTGTTCTTTGTATTCCCCCCCC
>NW_015387669.1:30875-59690 GCF_001527695.2 Protobothrops mucrosquamatus
TGCCCGTTGCTGGTTGGCTAACTAGCAACAGGGTCTTGCCAGCCAATGGAATTGTGTGATTACAAGCCAGGGGAATCCCATAAAAGAGGGCTCCCCTGGCCCAGAGAGCCAGTCCGGATTTACTTTATGCCTTGCCAATAAACCAAGAGCTGACTGTCACTCGACTCGTGTCTTACTGCCTGCGCGATCTAACACTTTTAACCCCATTCAAAACAGGCTTCATTTCAGGTGGAGTCCAGCTTTTTTCCTTACCAAGAGCACTTACTTCAATTTCATTTGTTTCTCCCTTATCAGCCCATTATCAGATTTAAGCAAACATTCAGGATAGTGAATGTTTGGGATTGAGTGACAAAGAACAATTAAAGCTGGCTGCTATTAGCTTATTGAGGTTATCAGGAAACCCTTGAGCAGGGCTTTTTTCTCATAGAACGCCCAGAACGGAGTTCCGGCACCTTTTTGGGATGGAACCTTGTAGGGTAGGCAAGGTGGGTTGTATGATGTGTGTGAGTTCCGGCATCTTTTTTTTTTTTTTTTTAGAAAAAAAGCACTGCCCTTGAGGGCTTTGGTGCCTATGGACATGAGGATGCTTATTTAAAGGGATTACTCCTTAGCTGACTGACATTCTTGGGTGTGTGTGTGTGTGTAAGTTAGTATTATTCCATATTAGGAACTGAAGGGAAAGGATCATCTTTAGGAATTGCTGATCAGTTGATTCACAACCAGCACCCTAGCAGTTCACCCAACAGAGAAACAGTATTCCAAAACTGGGTTATATCTACCCCACACTTAACACATTATTTTCAGAGGTTCCATATCAAACCTTAATATAAGGCTGCTCTACATGTAATGATCACACTGGACAACAAAGATTTTACTTCTTGAACACATCTTATATATATTTTGGCTGCTTAACACAAAAATAACCTGTAATTTAACTTGTCAAATACCATTTTGTAGAAATTGTCTGTTTTTATACAATAGAAATATATACCTTTCAGTACCTATTGGCTATGCTGCACATATAAAAGAAACATCCCAAAAATGGACTGTTGTTGAAACAACATCCAGTACACCAAGTACAACTGGAGTATCTATGGAGATTGAAAAGAAGTGATTCTGCTTCTTGGAATGCAACTCAGATATACCAAGCTTGGTCATATCAAGTAATGTTGTTATATATGTGAATGGGACAGCCATGCAAGAGTCACATTACATGAAAAGAAATGGCCACTTTGAAAGAATTTGATTTCAGGACAGAAAAACATGGCATATGAACCATTAGGTTGACCCGACAAAAATATTTTTGACTCTGCTTCACATAAAACATGGACTGATGAAAAATTTTGTCAAAGCAATGAACAAGGGAGGTGAAAGGTTTTCTTATTTGAGATAGATGTTTCCAAGAATAACCGATGCCAAGATTAAGGAAGGCATTCTTGTTGGTCCACAGATCAGATATGTCATCAATGACAAGCAGTTCAAAGATCTGCTAGTGGGGCCAGAGAAAATCACCTGGAAAGCAATCAAGGAGGTCAGTGAGTATTTTTTTTGGCAATCACAGAGCACCAAAGTACATTCAGCTGGTTGACAAACTTCTTACAGCACACAAGATCATGAAGTGCAACATGGCACTGAAGATTCATTTTATGCATTCACAGTTGGACTTCTTTCCCAAAAATCTAGGTGCAGTCGGTGATGAACATGGTGAAAGATTTCATCAGGACATTGCTACCATGGAAAATTGGTATCAGAGCAACTGGAATCTGTCAATCCTGGCTGACTAGTGTTTGGACACTGCAGTGAAATGCATTGGACATTGAGTACAAATGAAACCAGCACTTTTGGCTTGTTGAACTCATGCAGCATGTTGGAAGCTTTATACAATTAAATACCTTATAGTCATTAAAAATTAATTTCATATTTCTCAAGATTCCTATGTGAAATGGTCATTTTTATATTTGCGTTCAGTTCAAGAGGTCGATTATAATCACCCGAAAATTTTCAAGAAGCATAAATTTGGGGGGAAAAATATCCAGTGTCATTAAACGCTATTAAAAACAGAATCTTTTGTTTCAAGTTTTCCCATATTCCCTAAGCTATTTAGAACAGCCATTCACTCAGCCAAATGGATTCCTTATGCTTTGCATTCTTTTCATAGGTTTCATATCAAACTGTAGAAAGAAAAATCTTCATCAGGGTCCAGTCCAAGCCGGGAATAAACAAAATGGAGACTGCTTTAGAAAGAAGGTTGTAATTTATTGAAGAGCAGAACCACAAGACATGTGGCTCTGGGAAAGCTGTAGCAGGGAGTGGTGGGTTTTTATACCTTCTTGGGCTTTTGTGTTTGGAGTTGTTCTTGTGGCATGAACTTTGATCTGAGGTTCAGTGTGCCTTTTCGGTATTCTGATGGTGGTGGGTTAATCCTATTATGTCCTAAAGGTCATATCCTGCTTTCCTGGGGCTGTGGCTGATGGCTATGTCCTGTGTTAGATATTTTTAGATGAGGGACTATTGGTTCTAGGGATTTTTGTCTTTCTAATCCCTTCAGCTCTAAGCTTCCTGGCTCCAGTCTTTCTGAAAGGATTATCAAATCTGCATTTCTACTAACCTGGTTTCTGCTTAGGGGAGGTAGACTTGGGGCTGTCTTTGCCTAAGATTTTTCATTCCTTTGGGGAAATATAATATTCTGTCCTTTTAATATCCCCCCAAAATATTTCTTTCTCCAGGAGTATGGGTGGGTGGGTGCTGACTTCCAACAAAACCTTAATATAAGAATGTTCTACATCATCTGAAGTCACTGCCAGGATCATCTGGATGTTATATTAACTTTATTTTATGTTTTCCAGACTCCTCTTGGCTTTAGTAATCCTTGTACTTCCTTGCTCTCTGCAAGTAGCCCTGCTTGATTTCCAGCCCACATCTGTTCCAGTGCACTGTGGTGTGCATTCTTTCTTTTTTCAGAAGTTAAGCAAGATGACCTGAGAGGCATTTAATTAAATTATTTACGAATTTGTTATTAATCCCTGTACAATTAATCAAATACATCTCAATACAGCCCAAAGTTATATCATCTTGTATAAAACATGTCCCAGCTTGCAATCCTGCTTGCTCTGGTTGGCTCTCTCTTCTCTCTTTCTCTGTTTTAAAATCCACAACATTATTCTTTGCACCTTCTTTGGTTAAATGATTGACTCTGCACTGCCTGTGACATGTTCTATTTGCTTATCGCTGAAGAGTTTAGATTTTGTGTGAGTCTCATGAGGAATTCAGGAATGTGTTTCTTTTCGCTCGATTGAAAACAAATGTAGAATTTTACTGAGCTTTCAAAGACTGGTAAGCATCCCATCTGGGAAATGTGCCTCAGATATCAATAGGAGAGGCAGGTTTCTCCTCCCTCTCTTGCTCTAGGTGTCCTTGATTTGAATCCTTGGAGGTTACAACAACTCTCTCAAACCTGAACGAAGCAGCTGCTGTGGCGGCAGAGTGAACATTGGAAAACTTGCAATGCACTTCTTAATGAGACATACTTTAGTTAAAGCAGAGGTGGGTAACTATAGCCCTTTTATGACTTGTGGACTTCCACTCCCAGAAATCCTGAGCCAGCCAAGCCTAGCCAAGGTGCAAAGAATAATGTTGTGGATTTTAAAATAGAGAGAGAGCAAACCAAAGAGAGCAGCCATGCTGGTTTAGGAATTCTGGGAGTTGAAATCCATAAGTCATAAAAGGGCCATAGTTCCCCACCTCTGAGTTAAAGGATCAGAGAGGATTTCTTTTTCTTTCTTTCTAATGGATATTTAGATTACTAGAACAGAACAGAACCGAGTCTTGAAGATGTTGCAGAAAAGGCTATCCACCTGTTGAAAGAAAAATGAGGTCCAGTTCCAATCTGGGAGTAAGACACTGGAAATAAAATGGAGGCTAAGATGCTGGAAGTAAAATGGAGACTTCTTAGGAAAGAAAGTTCTTGTTTATTGATGAGCAGAACCAACAATGGCATGCAGTTCTGGGACAACTGACAAAATGGAGTTGAGAGTGGGTGGATTTTTATATCTTCTGATTGAGATGCTCCAGGGTTTGTGCAGTGTAGTGAGCCTCATGTCAATGGTGATGGGTTAATTCTATTATGTCCTAAAGGTCATGTCCTGTCCTTAGAATTTGGGTGGGAGAATGTAAATTCTTAACCCCATCAGCTGTGGGGGCTGAGGTTGTTTTGCTTATGAATAGTGTGCCCCAGACTTTCTGAATGGATTAAAGATTGGCCTCCTCAGGTTTCCTGTAGCAGGAAGACTGGGGGAGCTTTCTGTCTTTGTTACGATTTTTCTCCATTTCTTCTTTAGGGGAAATATTCTATCCTGCCTTTTTTAATATCCCCCCAAATAGTTCATTCTCTAGGAGGGGAGTGCTGACTTCCCACACACCCATTTTATCTGAATGGACTTTCTTTTCTTTGCCTCTCTTTTCAACACCTCCCCATACATACACAGCACCATGCTCCATCATGATTCTGCATTTTTTTTCAGAGCCCTACGAAGCAGGAATTTCAAGTGTTATCGGAATTCAAAGTATTTGGTGGACTTCTGGGGAAGAACTGGTGATCTGAAGATGGCACCGCTAAAAGCTTCAATTTAACTTACAGTATATGTAGTCTCCAAGTTATGACTGTAGTGGAGTCTACCCATAACAGTTGTAGCTCATGATGGTTATAAAGGAGGTCAGTCACGTTACTGACCTGATTTTATTACCTATTTTGCAGTGGTTTTTTAAAGCAAATTCCGGGGTCATTAAATGAGCCATTGGTTCACAATGGGCACAGTTTTGCTGAAAACCAGAAGTAAATGCTGTGTTTTGGCAAAATTATTGTAAAATGGGGTCATATGACCATGTGGTACTGAAATGGCCATAAATGTGGTCTGGTTGCCGAACACCTGAAATGCAATTACATAACTGGGGGGGAGGGCTTCAAATCCCAATTCTATGTCCTTTTCAAATAGGTCTGTCGAAATTTTGAATCATCATTAAGCAACCATCATATGTTGAGAACTCCATTATTTTTCTTTCTTTTCTATTTTTTTTTCTTTTTTTAGTTCGCTTTGTTATTTTTTTTAGCTACAGTGTTTAATAAAATTACTATGAAATATGAATGCAAAGTGCTTCATTTATTTATTGGTTTGCTTTTTTTAAGCTCTTCCAACAAGTACAGGTAGTTTTTGATTTACAAAAGTTCACCACGATGTAAAAAAGATGTTGAGACTCTAGAAAGAGTACAGAGAAGAGCAACAAAGATGATCAGGAGACTGGGGGCTAAAACATATAAGGAACGGTTGCTGGAATTGGGTATGTCTAGTTTAACGAAGAGAAGGACGAGGGGGGACATGATAGCAGTGTTCCAATATCTCAGGGGCTGCTACAAAGAAGAGGGAGTCAAGCTATTCTCCAAAGCGCCTGAAGGCAGGACAAGAAGCAACGGACGGAAACTAACCAAGGAGAGAAGCAACCTAGAACTAAGAAGAAACTTCCTGACAGTTAAAACAATTAACCAGTGGAACAACCTGCCTCCAGAAGCGGTGAATGCTCCAACACTGGAAGTTTTTAAGAAGAGACTGGACAGCCATTTGTCCGAAATGGTATAGGGTTTCCTGCCTGAGCAGGGGGTTGGACTAGATGACCTCCAAGTCCCTTCCAACATTATTATTATTATTATTATTATTATTATTATTATTATTATTATTATTATTATTATTATTATTATTATTATTATTATTATTATTATTATTATTATTATTATTTCATGACCGTTCAAAGTTACTACGGCACTTTTCACACAACCATTGCAGTATTCCCCATTGTCACGTGATCAAAATTCAGATGCTTAGCAACTGACTCATATTATCATGACCCGGGGTCATATGATCCCCTTTTCCATTTGTGAAGTTCCTTTTGTACTGAAAGAGCCTGAGGCTCTTGTGCATTTCAGCTGTAAAAAAACTAAATGTCTAGGTAAATGTTTGGCATTTATGAACACCCCACCACCACCACAGCATCAAGGAGAAATGTACTCTGCTTCAGGAGGGAGACTTGAAAGGCCTCTATGTGCCTTTCTTAGTACATCAATTGCAAGTTGGAACTGTGGGATTGGATTGAGGAAAGATTTCCGTATAAAACTAAATCTCTTGGCAAATAAATCAGCAAAAAGCTCAGTTTTCTTTCGTCTCAGACGCTAGTCTCAGGCACTGTTTCATGATTATTTCAGTCTATTTTTCTGCATTTGCTTTTAAAACCTCTTTACTCACATAAAGTGCTCTTGCTTGCAAAGCATGGCTATCTAAATACAGTTTGACAAAAAGGCTTCAGGTTTTTTGTTTTTTTTTACTTGCTTAGAAAAATTCTATCCTTTGCACTGAACAATATATACTGTATGTAGTCCTTGACATATGGTGCCTAACCATTAAAATTCTTTTTCAATTTTCAATTTAAAAAGTATTTATTTATTTATTTATTTATTTATTTATTTATTTATTTATTTATTTATTTATTTAATGTTTTTTTCTATGTATATCAATGCTTTCTTTTAGTTTATAATATAAAATACAGAAGCAAATAATAGGAAAAATAGGAGAGGGGAAAAGGGAAGTGAAAAGTGTAGAGAAGAAAGGAAAAAAGAAAAAAAATTCAGTCCAGAGTATTTAACCACCTAAGACAGGGGTGTCAAACTCAATTTCACTGAGGGCCACATCAGCATTGCGGTTGCCCTGGGGTGTGTGTGGCCAGAGTGGGTGCAGCCTACTGGGTGGGCGTGAATGGAGTGGGCATGGCCTACTGGGTGGGCGTGGCCAGTTCTACATCATTCGCGTCAAGGGTGCCTATGGGGGCCTGGGCAGGAGTGGGACGGATCTGAGGGTCTCTGGCAGAAGGGGGTGGGACCAGGGAAAGTGCCAAGGCATGGTCCACCGAGGCAAGTGCCAAGATGGCCACCACAAAATTGTACATTGACTTCCGGCTGGCTTGGGCCAGGGCCAAGGCAGCGGGGGCCGTTCCCTCACTGTTTCCAGGATGGCTTTGCGGGCCATATGAAACCATTTCGCGGGCCGCATCCGGCCCCTGGGCCTTGTGTTTGACATGTTTGATCTAAGAGCTTTCCAGTAAACTTCTCCCTAGAAGACTACCGAAAAGTCAAGGTGTTATTTTTCCCTCTGCAAACAATTCTTGAGCTTAGAAATCACAACTCAGTAAGTATTTATAATCCCAGAAGGTCAACAGTTTTTAAAACAAATGTAGTTCTCGCTCTATAGTAGATAACCCAGTGCATTTTCTTTTCTTTGTTTTCAGCTGTTCTCTATTTGGGTAGAAGTCACTGAGGTTCAATTGGCATCTTGCCAATTTCGGAGTCAATGCAGCTGTAATTTTATGCTCTAATCCTCCACTAGATGTCCTAGCTATTCATTTTCTAACTTTTAAAACAAAGAATTATTTTCTTATATTTTCATCAATACTGTTTCCGATGTAAAATCTTAACAGGTTTCATAATTTTCAGATTTATCCAGACTGTAGTATTATTAACTTCTTTTCAATATATTTCTGTCCCCCATAAAAATTAATTCACCACTTCCTTCTATGGAAGGGTGGGGGTACATTCCCCTCCCTTCTCACTTTGGGAGGATTTTTTGCTTGTTGGTGATCTTTTCCTGGAAATCAGTTACAAAATAGGAGAGAGATCGATATTCTCACCCAATTCCAAGCACGCTGTTCACAGTTGTTCTGGTTAGTGCTTTTGGACTTTGGCTGCCAGTAGCTTGGGCTAGTCACCGAGGTGTAGCTAGCCTTTCTCCATCGGGTTGGAGGACTTCCCACAAATTAAACAGATTGACCACTGCCATTCTGCAATCATTGGGGGGGGCTCCTTCTTTGTTGCCTCTCCAGGGCAACTCTAGACTCATTTAGGGTCCCCTGGCAGGGCAAAACCAGCTATGGGGTGCAGAGCCCCGCAATCAATTGGCTTTGTTGCTACGACGCAAGACCGGAAGTCTCCCAAATTCCCTTTTTTCAAATAGGTTGTAACTTCCAGTCATAAGTTGAAGACTACCTGTATGCAGAACTAAATGTGTGGGATGTTGGTTTTACAGAGCTGTAGACAATCCCTTAGTTAATCTAATTCAAAAGCCCTCTAAGGACAGGTTTATGAAAACTCACTGCTACCACCAGGCCGAAGGACAGTTCACCCTAGCCAAGTTGCCATGGGGACAACTTCCCATGGGCCTGGACCTTCTGCTCTGGTTTCCAAAGTTGCCCAGGTGGCAACTTTGGGAGGCAAAAACACTTTTTTCCCCCAAAATCTTTATTGCCTTGCCTTCCAGTGCCCTGCCTTACCCCCAAAAGTAGCTAAGCATGAGTCATTTTTACACACACACACACACACACACACACACACACACACAGAGAGAGAGAGAGAGAGAGAGAGAGAGAGAGAGAGATCATTCCAAGCTTGGGGACTTTTATCCGCATCCGGGCTGCCAAGCTACCAATTGTGCCCAGGCTTGAGAAGGACCTCTCCTTCGGCATGCTGCACTGGACCCTGATGGCTCCCAAGCGGGGAGAGGGGCAAGCAGAGACAGTGTGACAGGGCAAACTTGCTCNAGAGAGAGAGAGAGAGAGAGAGAGAGAGAGAGAGAGATCATTCCAAGCTTGGGGACTTTTATCCGCATCCGGGCTGCCAAGCTACCAATTGTGCCCAGGCTTGAGAAGGACCTCTCCTTCGGCATGCTGCACTGGACCCTGATGGCTCCCAAGCGGGGAGAGGGGCAAGCAGAGACAGTGTGACAGGGCAAACTTGCTCCTAACAGCCATCACTCCGAAACTCAATTTCCAAACATATCATCACCTTGCTTTCTAGTGCCCTCCCTTCCCAAAAGGTGGATTAAGTGGGAGTCATTGTTCTGGGCTGAGTTGTCCTGTCATCCTCCCTGCTTGCCCCTCTCCCCACCCGGGAATCCTCAGGGTCCAGCCATCAATTCGTCAGTCTGTCCAACTGTCTGCTTGTCTGTCACATTTATTGTATATGACTGCCCATCTCACAGAAGCAACTCTGGATGGCATACAAAAATTATGTACAGTATGAGGTCATTCCTATCTATTACAGACCGTAGGCTTTTTGAGGCAACCATAAACCTACTGTCCTGCTCCTTCTTGCAAACCTATGGATACATCCTTAAAAATTAGAGTTACTGCAAAATCTCAGACAATCAAACATGATAGCTCTATAAAAGAGCATTCCCCCCCCTTTTTTTTTTTAGCAAGACCCAAGTTTGATTTAGGAAGAGAACCTGCAGGAATGTCATCTGTGTTGATTCCCAAGGATCAAACACACACAAAATCATCTTGTCTCCCCTTTCTGCAGCTGAAAATAAACAATAACCCCCAGTGCTTTTATGTTGAAGCTCAGAACATATTTGTTGCCATTCCTGACGTATGACAATTGCTTCAGAGATATTCCTCTGTGTCAGTGCTTCTCTGAGAGAGGATGAGACTTAACAGGAAGTTCAAAAAACCATGGTGATTATTTAGGGTATCCATCAAGAAAAAATATCTCTTTTCAGGAATGTGTGTTCCACTAGATTAGTGTTATTGATCATTCGCTCCTCAAGTAGTCTACAGATGATTTTAGAAATCTAAAACTATTCTTCTCTTTTGTCTGGTGTTATTACCACTACAAAGTATAATGTAATTAGTAGGCAACATTCTAATTGTTCTAATCAATTGTGCTAAGTCTTTGCACATGTTATTAAACTTTAATAAGAAACCAGTAAAAAGCCTGTTTCTGTTGTGTGTTTATAAATGTACTCAAGTATGTTACACATGTGCATAAATGCATGCACCTACACACACGTAAACCTTCTGATTAAAAACATAAAAAGGCAAATGGAAAGTCTTGGTATTTATTTGAGCAAATAGTTTTGGAAGACATCCTCTGAACTTCGGCACCAGATCATAAGTATCTTTGGGGAGTCTGTTGTAACATCAAACAGTTGGTAAACAATGGGTTACTTGTACTCCCCATTCCCATTTTCCTCCTGAAATTCAGAGACGGTTCAGAACTGATTAATAAGAATGGGATTTGTTTTAAGAAGGAGAAGTAAAACATACAAGTCTTTGTATGTGTCCTGGGCTGCTCTACTGTTATGATAGTCTTTCATTGCTCTGCAATACCAGTTTAGTAATGGTAATAATACAGAGTTGCAATTTATTTATTTAGTGCTGTTTAATTTACTTTCATCCTTTAGTACCATGTATTTAATCCCAATGTAGTACATCAACCTCTCTTAGACAGTGATAGATTTATTGCTTAGCATGTGGTATTCTTGATATATTGCCTCTCAACATGGTGGCATCATTTAGCTTCAGGACTAATAATCCATGACTGAACCATTCACATTGAATTTAACCAATTGGTTGTATTTTGAAAAGCACCATGTGGGGTAATAAAACTGTAAGTGAATTACTCATCATGCAAATGTATTACTATTTTAAGGGACTACCAAAAATGGATGCTGTGAAAAAACTGTGGAGAATGAAAGGAACTGAATTTTAGTACATCCACAAAATGAACTGTTTAAAAATGTGGGTTTCTTTTTTTAAAAAAAGTAATGATGTCATTGACATAGGCCTCATGAACTATTAAAACCCTTAATGAGTCTTGGTCTCATGTAGTGTTCTTTTCCTGTCTCCATGCCTTTCATGTCTCCACAGGAATACTGTTGGTTTTTGGCAAAAACATGATAAATTGCTGTCACGTGACATTGTAAACTGCTTTAAATATGGGCCAGTTGTCAAACACCCAAAATGCAGTCATGTGACTATGGGGGGGGAGATGTTGGAACTTTGTAAGCAGGTCATAAGTATTTTTGGGGAGGTCTGTCATAACTTTCAACGGTTTCCAACTGATCGTAAGTCGAGAATATTGGTACTCCCTTGGTTCTTTTGAAATCTGTCAAATCTATGACTAGTTTTAAGTACTGAACAGATGCTAATGTGGGTGCCAATCAAGGTCTCAGGAGACACAATTCCATAAAGGGATGCTACCACAGAAAGAGCTCTCCCCCTTATAGAGAGCCCTCTTACTTCTTTTGATGGAGGAAGGCCTGGAGGAAGGCCTCATTAGAAGATTTTATCTAACCTGATCCTAAACTATAGGATCATCTAACTTCTTTATCTAACCTGATCCTAAACTTTATTGGACTTTAAAGATCAAAGTTAACACATTGAATTGGGTCTAGAAACTGACTGGCAGCCAGCATAGAAGGCAAAGAAATAATACAATATGGTTGATCAATCAATCCCAGTGAGCAATCTAACTGCTCTGTTTTGAACTAACTGAATGATCTGGACTATTTTCAAAGGGAGCCCTCCAGATAATGCATAGCAATAATCCAATTGGGAAGTCACTAGAGCGTGAATAGCTATTCTGAGGCTGTCTCTTTCCAGGTAGATTGGTAAATTCACTGAAGCTGAGAAAAGGTACTTCTGAAATGGGCAAATCTATTTTTAGGGGGTGGCTATTGCAAAGGGGAGATCTGCAGGTATTCGAGTGCCATTTTCAGGTCTAAACCAGCACTTCAAATTGCACCGAGAAGTCTATTGAAAGACAACATTCCGCCTGAACCACAAGTGTGTTGTGTTCTCAGTGGAAAGTGCTGCTTAACAAACAGGATGCACATTTTGTACCCATCCTGTGTGGATGTCAATAGGAACCCATTTGGGAGTATGTTGTGATAGCCTAGGCAAGTGATAATGAAAATATGCTTTGCAAGAAGGACTGTAAGGTGTACATCATCTGAAGTTGGATGAAGGCCCTTGCAGGCTATCTCCTCCTCTTGCTGAATGACAGTAGCTATGAGTCTAGGACAGGGGTAGGCAACCTTGGCTCTTTTATGACTCGTGGACTTCAACTCCCAGAATTCCTGAGTCAGCATGGCTGGCTCAGGAATTCTGGGAGTTGAAGTCCACGAGTCATAAAAGAGCCAAGGTTGCCTACCTCTGGTCTAGGATGACAGCCAAGGTATAGAACTGTTCCTTTAGGAGTAATATTTCAAGAGATAACATTAAGTCTTGTAGAGACCCTTGATGCACAAACAGCATTTCAATCTTGCTTGGCTTCATCTTCGTCTTGTTTTTATTCCATCCAGACCCTAACTGTCATGAAAAAACCCCACTTTGAATACAGTTTGGTCTAGTAGACCATAGTATGGGGCTGGACATGGTTTTGTTGGTTTTATCTGGCTAGAAACCAAGAGTTGTGCGTTCTTGTCCCACCTTAGGCATGAAAGGCGGTTAGATGATTTTGGTCCAATCACCAGAAGACAAAGTTCCAGTCCCATTTTAGGCATGAGAGCTGACTGGGTGACTTTAGGTCAGTCATTCTCTCAGCCCAACACACCTCACAGGGTTGTTGTTGTAGGGAAAAGAGAAGAAAGAAGGATATTAGGTATGTTCACTGTCTTGGGTTATATAAGGCAGGGCTTTTCAACCTTTTCACCCATTGTACCACTTTTAGGATATGGCAACATCCAAGTACCACCAGTCGCCTAGCAAGGTCTCAAAAACTTGATGACCCCCCCCCAAAAAAGAAAAAAGTGATAAAATACAGATAGTCCTTGACTTACAACAGTTCGCTTAGTGACTGTTCGAAGTTACAATGGCACTGAAAAAGTGCCCCCCAAGGCACAGCCGAGCAAGACACCTGCCTGCGGTGCTCTTCCTCCTGTCCAAGGTTTTCATTGTTGTGAGCATTTCTGTTGAGGATTAGCAGTGGGGGTGGGGTGGGGGGTGTTTGGGTTTTATTCCCCCCATCTGCTGGGGGGTTGCAGCAGGTTTTGGTCACTTCACAAGACCCTGGGACACTGTGATCGTCATTTGAATGTAAATCACAAGACCCTGGAGATGCTGCAACATTCCAGCTGATCCTGGCGCTTCTTCTGGGCTCAGCGGAAGAGCCATGATCAGCGCTGAGCTCCAGCTGGAGCCTGGCGCTGATCCTGGTGCTTCCACTGAGCCCTGACAGCCCTGCAGCTCCAGCCATCTCTCGCTCAGGCTTGTGCGGTGCTGCCACCGGTTCAGCTAATTCCCCTCCCCCGCTACCACTTTTCTAGGATGGTCGCGTACCACCTGCCAAGTGCCAATGTACCACAGGTGGTACTCATACCACTGGTTGAAAAGCCCTGATATAAGGAATGGTTGCTGGAATTGGGTATGTCTAGTTTAATGAGGAGAAGGACGAAGGGGGACATGATAGCAGTCTTCCAGTATCTCAGGGACTGCCACAAAGAAGAGGGAGTCAAGCTATTCTCCAAAGTGCCTGAAGGCAGGACAAGAAGCAATGGATGGAAACTAATCAAGGAGAGAAGCAACCTAGAACTAGGGAGAAACTTCTTGACAGTTAGAACAATTAACAAGTGGAACAACCTGCCTCCAGAAGTGGTGAATACTCCAACACTGGAAGTTTTTAAGAAGAGACTGAACAGTCATTTGTCCAAAATGGTCTAGGTTTCCTGCCTGAGCAGGGGGTTGGACTAGATGACCTCCAAGGTCCCTTCCAAGGTTTTTTATTATTATTATTATTATCATCATCATTATTATTATTGTTGTTGTTGTTATTGTTGTTGTTGTTATTATTATTATTATTATTAAAATAATAAAAGCAAGATATAAATAAATGTAAGTAAATTAATTAATCCCCACTGAAACCAGAGCAGCAATGTATAATTGGGTACTACCATAAAATGTAGATGCAGAGATACAGCAATATAATAAGTTCCAGAAAGATTTGAAAATTGTATGTGTGCACAACACACATAGAAATGAGTCTCCATGCAGTTATCATGGAAGAAAGCAGTAGCCATATCTGTATTTCTTAAGTTGGAGTTGAATTACAGGTACAGCTTAACTTCTTTTATATTATACGCGGTGCACTTCTTGTTTTTATTAACTCACATTAAATGAGATTATTCTAGCCAATAATATGATGCTTTGACACTGCTCAGGTGGGTAGTTGTAATTTCAGTATGTGGGTTTCTTAGCTATTTGTTTTTTATTGAATCTGTGGGCAATCTTTCTCTTACATAGTAGAAATATGAGAAAAATAGAAGTAGTCAGGCAAGCAAAGAACATTTTAAACAATATAGGTGTGTGGGAGGAGTGTATGGAAGGGAATCATAGATGAAATTAATTCCATAACCTCCAGAGATAGGTAGCTATTATCAGCATGTGTAATTAACTATACTTGAGTTACTTGAAGACTATCCCTCTAAAGTAAATTTCAGTGGACTCCATTGAATATATGACTTCCACATTTGGTAGATCAATCTCATGTATTCGTTGCCTTGGATCATCCTGAATCAGTGGCTGTTTCAGAATGGTGCATGATAAGTATTTATATAAACATACTCTATATTGCACTTAATGACTGAGTTGATACATCACACTTATTTATCATGTTATGCCACACTGGCTTCTGTTTTCATAACTTACTCTCATAAACTTCACAAGCCTAAACAACCCACATTGTATTGTAATGTACGAGGCTGGCTTTATAAGGCTGATTTTGCAAGCTGTTGAACAAGCTTTAATAAAAATAAATGCTGCCCCCATGCTTCAATTAATTAAAAATAAACTAACCCTCCCCCAAATTTAACATAACAAAAGGGGACCATTTCCCATTTACAGAAGACCAGCCGCAATACACAATATCCCAAATAAAATCTTATCTGTGGTGGAATCTCCAGCTAGACTGAAGGAAGGGGTTAAGAGGGGCAGGAGTTTGGAGTCATCGTGCTGCAGGAAGTGATACAGGCCTGATTTCCCCCCCCCCAGAATTTTTGAAGCCTTATCTTACCATTCGCAAGGGAATGCAGTCAGTCTGGCAAGATTTTTGTAACATAGTTGATCAACAATAAATTTTTTGTTGAGACTCCTCATAAGTGGTTCTGGTTACTTCGCCTGACATAATCTTCAATACATATTTCACATCTCCACTTATATTTCACAAATATAAAATAATCCCTATATTCTAACAGAGAGGAAAAAAACCCTTTCCCCTTAAAAAAAATTCTCCAAACCTCCTTACTTTAACTAAAGAATAACAGTTAAGAGTAAATCCAGTTTACATACTATAAAATTAGGACTACATAAATTAACTATATGTGAAAAGACTTTTAGATCATATCCATTTTAGGAAACCCCTGTAAGATATCAATTAATTAAAGAAAAAAAATACTCAGAATAACAACATATCCCATTTTATCTCTGATTAAATAAACCTATAGTCTTTTTTTCTTTTACATAAATAGTCTTTTTTCTGCACTCTATTCAGATAGTTAATAACCTTTATTACAAATTTCTTTATCACCTTAAACAGTCTCTTTTGTAAACCCAACAAAGAGAAATTATTCCAATTATTCTCTGGGATTCTCATTTTTATTTCCTTCTTGATTTTTAAAACCTCATATACCTGAATACTTTTTTATTCAAGGAGTTCATATTCTCCTCAAGTAAATTTTGCTGGATGTTTCTTTTTCTGATATCTTCATTTGGTAACAGACTCTTCTGGGCTCTATTTTTTGAAGCAGATCTCCGCAGTTCTTCAAAGATGTCTCTAAGCACCATTATAAAATGCTTGTCTTATCACTGCAGATGCAAAAAACAGTTTTTCTTTTTCCAAAGTTATACATTTTTTTATTTGATTGAAAAATAGTTTCAAAATCTTAATATTCAAAGTCCAAAACTCAAATGTTTTTCCAGCCCTTAGAACTTTCTATAGTCAAAACCTTACTAAGTCTTTCTATAGTCAAAACCTTTCTATAGTCAAAACCTTACTAAGTTCTTAGAAGTTATAAAAGTAAATCTTTATATTCTTTTATTGAGAATTAAGAACATTCACTGATCCCGTGTTTTCAATCTTGTCATTTTGAAGGTGTCTAACTTCCTTAAATTTATTCATAAACCATTTCTGAAAATAGTTAGCAAGGGAAGCCGCACAAACTTAATGACCCTAAGCGGCCCCAATATGCAGCTGGAGCAAAATGGTCAATGACCCTCTCCCCCATATCACTCTCTTGCAATCTCTCTGTGAGGAAAAATAATCACTATAACGAGAAACAGTTTGGGCGATCTCCCATCATTCTCTTTAATCCAGAGAAGATCAAAGGGAAACAATCTACTTTGATTCCTTTTTACAAGACTGCAAATTGTCAGCTTCACTTGTCAGTGGAGCTGTCTTCTGTCAGCCATCTCTGCCTGGAATCTTCTATCCCATAGTCTACTTTGATAGGAGATGCAATGGTAATGAATGAGCACAAACACTATATTTTTCACAGGGTAAAAAATGGGATATAATGGCTTTCTCCATTTCATTCAAAATATTGGTCACCTTTTATAGATAAAGATAAATATAGACTTTTGGAATCTATGTTTTTCAGATGAACATTTTAGGTGCATGAAAGACACATTTGTACAGTTAAGTTGTACACTGTTGTCAGAAGCAAACAAAGATTATTTTTGTAGCACCTTTATAAATCTAAATATAATAGACCTCAAGAGGAGGAAAATATTCCTTACAGTCATTAGCATTTGATCATGTAAATGCAGGAATAGTTTAACTGTCTTTACAGTGTGTTTGATTGATGTAATGGGTTTCAACAGCCCCATTGGGACATCTATCTTAATTCATTTTCCGTGTCAGTGCTGGAATAGAATCTGTCACCAGTCTCTTGCCAGTAAGTAAATGCCAAAGCACTGCAAAAGCATTTATTTTCAAAATGGAGATTTTATTCTACAGGGTAATCCGTTTTCAGCTCCTAACTTTCTCTTTATGATACCAAGTCTTTTGGTTTTGTTTTGTTTTTCAATTGGAGTACACATATTTGATGTTTGGAATTAAGCTGCTTTTTTTTTACTTCTGGCAGTCAGTCTTGAAAAATGATGATAGTAATGAATCAACTATAGAGCTCTCTTAGATGATATATACCATTTGTGGAAAATGTTTGCCTGTGTTCCTCAATTTTGCTTCTACTACTCTTTGCCTTCAAGTACTTTTGGCCACCAAATGAGAAGAGAGCACTCACTGGAAAAGACCCTGATTTGGGAAAGATTGAAGGCAAAAGGAGAAGGGGAATGCAGAGGATGAGATGGTTAAATAGTGTCATCAAAACAGTGGGGATGAGTTTCAGCAGACTCCAGGAGACAGTGGAGTATAGGGGGCCTGGTGTGCTGTGGTCCATGGCAGAGGTCCCCAACCTTTTGAGCACCAGGGACCAGTTCCGTTGAGTGTGTTTTTTATCTGGACCAGAGGGGGCATGGTTTCATGTACTGCCCGGCTCAGGGGTGGGGGCGGCGCTGGCACCAATGGGACGCTTGGCAGGTGGGGTGGCACTAGCGCTGGTGGGACTCTCAGCAGGCGGGGCAGTGCTAGTATTGGTGGGACGCTCGCCGCTAGTCCGAGTGTGGGGGATGTGAGTGCACACATGTGTGTGTGCACTGGCCATCCCTTCACATGGCTCAGTGGCCAAGTGGCTGTGGTCCAGTAGTGGGCCATGGCCCACAGGTTGGGGACCCCTGGTCCATGGGATCACAAAGAGCTGGACATAATTTAGCAACTGAACATCAAGACTATCTGCCTTCTCCTTGTGGATTGTCTTGCTGAACTAGCTTTTCCTCTTTCTTAAAAATTCTATGCCACCTTTCACATCTTACCAAAAGCATGTTAGTTAGGACACATGCAATAGTGTTCAAAGTTTTGACTAAAAGAAATGAATAAAAAGGACTTTCCATTTACAGAAAAAAAAGTCTATTCGCAGAAGGATGCTTTTGAGACATGGAAGATTAACCTCCTATAGGCACAATGTTCCTTCCTTCCATGAGCCAAACATGCTGGATGAATCCTAAGAATAATTTGCCTCTGGAAAAAATATTGAATGCAATCCATTAAATTGTACTGGTTCTCAGGTGATTGTGGAGATGTATTAAGATTTTCTTTAGGAAGAAACAGCCACATTTATTAAAAGGTTGATAGAGGAAAATAAAAATTATGACAGATATTAAGAAGGTTAGAGATTATGACATCAAAGCAATAGCATTTGCCAGTGAAAACTGAAATTACATCCTTCAATTTTCCTTCTTCTCTGTTTCTGGATGCCAAGAGAAGCAAAACTGAAGAGGGTATGAGGGCCTCATTATACCCTTTTTTACAGTTCCTTTTTTTAAAATGAGTTTATTGTAATATAAATCAGAAGGGAAGGATGAAAGAAGTGTAAAGTAGAAAGAAAAAGAAAAAAAAACGTAGCTCTTTTCAGCACAGTAAAATAGAAGGTGCAGTTACAGTCTAGTCTCTTCTTAAAAACTTCCTGTGTTGAAGCATTCACTGCTTCTGGAGGCAGGTTGTTCCACTGGTTAATTGTTCTAACTGTCAGGAAGTTTCTCCTTAGTTCTAGGTTGCTTCTCTCCTTGATTATTCTCCATCCATTGCTTCTTGTCCTGCCTTCAGGCGCTTTGGAAAATAGCTTGGCTCCCTCTTCTTTATGGCAGCCCCTGAGATATTGGAACACTGCTCTCATGTCCCCCCTCGTCCTTCTCTTCGTTAAACTAGACATACCCAATTCCAACAACCGTTCCTTATATGGTTTAGCCTCCAGTCCCTTAATCATCTTTGTTGCTCTTCTCTGTAATCTGCTCCAAGAGGTAGGTTTCATTGGTTCTCCTTGCTGAATATGTGCCACAATCTCCAGAGAACAACAACTTTGTCAACTATGCGTTCCATATAAGACAGGGGTGTCAAACCCGTGACATCATGTGATGTCACGCAATGTATCGGGCCGGTTTTGCCATTGCCGGCAATATGGTGTGCGCGGCTTCCAGATGACGCGTCCGGCCCGCGGGCCGGCAGTTTGACACCCCTGATATAAGAGAACTGTGTCTTTAATTGGAAGAAATGATCTCAACAGAATGTATCTGTGTACAGGTAGTCCTTGACTTATGACCACAATTGATCCCAAAATTTCCATTGCTGAGCAAGACATTTGTTAAGTGAGCTTTGCCACAGTTGTTAAGTGAGTCACTGCAGTTGTTAAGTTGATTGTTAAGTGAATCTGGCTTTCCTGTTGATTTTGCTTATCGAAAGATTTTAAAAGTTGATCACATGACCCCAGGTCAGAAATACATGCTGGATATCAAGCAACTCAATTTTTGGCCATGGGGAAGCTGCAACAGTCCTAAGTGTAAAAACGGTCGTATGTCACTTTTTTTCCAGTAAATTTGAACGGTCATTAAACAAATGGTTGTAAGTCGAGGACCACCTGTATACACAAAGGGTTTCAGATTCTTTTCCTGTGCACTGCAGCTTATCTTCATGTTTCTTTTGTAGTTGAAAAGCAAGAAAAGTAATTCATATTCTTGTGTTAAAACTTCTTGGTATTTATGTTTCAAGGATTTTTTTCCCCATACCAACAAAGAGATACATTAAAAAGCAGACTCACATTTTCTCCTTCTTCATAGTTCTCTTACTGGAGTGTATCTTAACTATTTAATAGGTAATAAAACAACTCTTTAACTATATATGCTTAACTGAATTTCTGCTCTTTGGTGTTGCATTAATTATAGTCATTATATTGACACAAGAAGAATAATGAGTTTAATCCTCTCTAACTTGATTCAATATGTTCTGTAGATCCGTGTGGTTCTTTAAGATATTAATTTGGAATTTTGATTTTAAAATTTTATGGTTTTCATGGTTTTCTTTTACTTCTTTACTATAAAAAGAGGGAAAAGGGAAAATGAAATAAGAGATGGAAAATTAAAAAAACAGAGAAGCAAACAAGCAAGAAACAAAAAACAAAATATTACATTAAATATTGATTGAATATTAAATATTAATATGCATTAAATATTAAATCATCCTTTCTTATTTTTAAACACATCATTGAACTTGACCATGTGGAATAATATTGATCAGTTCTTTCCATAATATTGGTAGATACTGCATAAATCCAGTGCTTTTTTAAAAAAAAAAAAAAGTTGCCGGAACTCACACACGTCATACAACCCGCCTTGCCTACCCTACAAGGTTCCATCCAAAAAAGGTGCCGGAACTCCGTTCTGGGCGTTCTATGAGAAAAAAAAAAGCCCTGCATAAATCTGTTCCTACTCTCTTTCCAGAATGGAAGATAAGTTACAGTTATTATCATTATCTGACTGTCTCCAGGCTGGATAAATAAATAATTTTACATATGATAAACCACAAGGTTTGGCTATGCTATTTGAGAATGCATTTATATTTTAAAACAACACTGGACAACCTGTGACTTGTTGGCTCATAATCTCAGAGATATTTCTTTACCTTACCTAACAGAGAAACAGAATGACAAGGACAAAAAAAACAACAAAACACAATCAGAATGGCAGCAACCTCTGACTTCCTGTAAGCTTGATCATGGTTGACCATGGTCTCTGGTAGCCAATAGTGGGACCGGTCTACACACCTTCCCAAGAACTAGGGTAGAACTGGTCTATCTGTTCTCCAGAGGCTGAAGAAAGGGCCAGTCTACTCAGCTCCAGAGGGATAGTGCAACACCAGTTTACTGAACTTTGGGCCGGCACCACAGATTTCAATACCATAGAAGTCATGGATCCCAGATTTTGGGTGCATTTGAGATATCATAGTTCAAAAATTGTTACCTCATGATGGATTATTTCACCCAGTTAAAGATTGCAGATATGAGAGTTTTGGTAGTATGCAGATTAAATTTCATAATACCTCTTTAGCACCCTAATGATATTAAACCAAATATAAGTAATAATGGGACAAGTTCATATTACATTAGTGCAGGGATCTTCAAACTTGGCCCTTTTATGACTGGGCATGCCTTTATGACTCAGCATGCCTGGCTGAGGAATTCTGGGAGCTGAAGTCCACAAGTCATAAAAGGGCCAAGTTTAAAGACCCCTGCATTAGTGTGTTATGAGATTGACAGCCAGCCATTTTTAAATATTACATGAGATGACCATGAGATGTATTAAAAAACTTTTTTTTGCTCAATGATATCATTAAGAACATAAGAAACATAGTTAATAATTTTCAGATTGTTTAGATGTTGATTTGTTAATAAAAGGTATACCAACTGTTAATTCAAGTATTCTTCTATACCACTAGTGATGCTATTTGTTTACTGGAAAAAAAAACCCTGTGAATTTAGAATAATTCAAGACACATTCCAATAGTGATCACAGTGTTAAAGTTTTAAATACTGCTAATGCATCCGGACCAAATTGGGAAACCAAGAGATGTCTTGACTTAATTTATTACCCTTTTACAGTTTTATGCAATCCAGATTCCTCTTGCAGTAACTTCAGACATTTGAAAACATGACTGGCAAAGAGCTGATATAAAATATTAATACCCCTGTTTGCCCATGACGTCTCCCTAAAGCGATTTATCTGCTATTTTCAAACTGTGATTATCACAGAGTATAAATTCATCATCTGAATAAGGATTGACATTATACTTCCATAAGAGCGTCTTCTGTATGTCTTTTGCACATTTAAAATGTGCCTTTTCAAGCAGGAAATGTAAATAATTTAAAGGAAAAAGAGCTATTGCTAAAATGGACCCAAACTCTTGCCTTAATATCAGAATGATCCCATAATAGCTTTCTAACTGTAATGGCTCTTTTGATTTGGTTATTAGCATTCCATAGAGAAATAGAAGTCAATTTATGACTGTATGGACAAAGATAAAATAGAAAGTCAGGAAACTCAAAACTTCCACTATAGACCCGAATTAAAGAAAATTGGAGAGCCTGCCTTTGCAGCATCCTGTCACCCTATTATGAGTCCATCCTTTTGTATTTGTGTCATGATGGCATATGCTCATATATACAGAAGAACTGAAGCTGATAGGGCAACACTGTTTTGGTAATTTTGAGGAAATTCTGTGGACCCCCAAGTTCTGAGATCTCACTTCTGCTTTAAAAGTAGAATCACTGAGAGTGAATGGGTGACCATATAAAATCTATATCATCTATCTATCTATCTATCTATCTATCTATCTATCTATCTATCTATCTATCTATCTATCTATCTATCTATCTATCTATCTATCTATCTATCTATCTATCTATCTATCTATCTATCTAAAATTTCTTCATCTAACCCAAGATGAAGCCTTCCTCCTATATAAAGTGTTTATGTCTAAATTCTCAAATGTCTCTAGCACTGACTAGGTTTAGCTTCACAGAACTGAAGGGAAGGTGAGAAGCAGCTAAATGAATATTAAAAAAAAAATAGAAGAGAAAGCCCTACTGGAAATGGGAGAGACAAATCAAACTTCAAATTATAATAGTAATCTTCATAGATACTATGGGTTTTTTGTAGATCAGTAGAACTGCTCTTAGCCTTTATACAGTTAGTCTCCCAGTGTGTGATCTTCCAATTATATTTATGGCAAAATAACTCACACATCATTTGTTCAACAGAAAATTCAAATGTTTATTGCAGTGTGCAAGAGCATTAGAAGTAGTTACTTGAATAAATTAAATGATTTAAGGCTATAGCTTTGAAGAGTCTAATTTTTATGCATTAAATAATTTTTATAATCCAGCACGGAGGAGAGAAAAAGTGCATATACATTGTTAGTCATAACATTTATGTCCTACACTGTTTAAATATCAGTAGTCTACCCAGAACCCTTCTGTACTCTAATAATGCCTCCTGTACACAAATGTTTAAATAACATTAAGATTTCAACAGTATAATATTAAACGATATTATCTATCTTTAACTTCATTTAATGCAGATTGCTATATCATTTGGAACTGCACAGTCTGAATTTTTAGTTTTCCAGATATTTTAATGTTCCTTGCTTTACTCAGTTCTATTGAAATCATTAGAGTCTTTTCATGTGAATATGCAATTAGGACATTCTAAAAAATGCATATGATGGGAGTTAGTAATTCAGGAAGGCTCCTTTGGGTATTCGGTAATTGTAATTGACTTATTCCTGTAAGCCCTGCTATTATTATTCTTTTTTAAATGTTACACTTATTGGAGGGAGAAATTTTGGGCGTATTAAATAAAATATTAAGATTCCTTACTTTTTCATATAAGCATTTAACAGAACCTTGATGGTACCTCTGACAAACCCATAAAAACAAATGCAGGTTTACAACTTTTATTGCTCAGCAAAAGCCTACTCATTCATACATTCACAGACCCATTCATATCTATCCTACTTAAAGCTTAACTGCCCAGATTAGGTTTGTGTTTCAGAAGTTGCCAAAGCTAGTGAGATACTAGAGACAGCTTACGAGTGTCGTGTATTTGAATTTCAATCTGTGTTACACTTTTTCCAATGTCTGGTCCTGGCGATTATCCGTCATTAGTTCTAAAATCTCCACAGCAACACTTCTCTAATGGACTCGTAATAGGGTGGCAGGATGCTCCAAAGCCAGGCTCCCAAATTTTCTTTAAATCAAGTATGGGTACAAAGCATAAAAATTCAGTGGGCTTATTGGATCAAGCCTCCATACATTTGTCCTTTATTATAGTTTTCAGTTCCAGCGTAACTAATTAGAGGTAGGCATTGGCAATCAATATAATTTTCCCAACCAATATAAGCAGCAATGCTATTTAAATCAGTAATAAGATAGTTACCAAAAGTTGTCTCGTTGCACCTTGATTCCAGAAAGATTTCCCAGTGAAAAGTTTGTGAAAGAAATGGCAGGCGAAATGAAGCAAATTATAGAATGGAAAAGACACTCTTACATGTCACATGCACAGCTCACATACTTCACATGGAGTTCCTCTTCCTCCTATTTTATGCCTGAAAACAGACTCCAACCAGCGGGTTTTCATCAATCTTGTAATAGAATATTGCTACAATTTAGAAGATAGTTTGGGGAGAGGTCCAACTGTTTAGGGTCAGTTCTGGATCATAGAAATTCATGTTCCTGGTAGTTTTATCTATCAATCAAACTTGAATCTTATAGTCTTTGGTCTTTCATTATTTTAGTCCATCCCGGCATATTGTTAGATTTCTATGCACCTGGACATTACTGTATAGATCATTAAATTCATCCATCAGGGTCAGTAGAAGAGATAATTTGTTGGGCAAGCCTAAAAGTAGATTCAATTCCACTCAAATCTGGATTCTTTCTGAATCAGCTAGTCTGCATTTTTTTATAGGTCCAAATCACCCTTCCAACACACTACAGCTGTGACAAATCAAAAATGACACATGGAGTTACTTAAGATTGGTTTCCTTTATTTTATCATATAGACAGAATCTTGCCAGACAAAAACAACTCTTTGCATAACTACAGATATACTCTGGGAATAGCTAGGAGCCATTTTAACTCTCTTTTTGCGGACCAGACTGTCCAAGCTCTGCTGCCTCTCCGCTCTCTGGAAAACAGCTCCTCTCTCATGGGATTCCTGACTACATTCCACTACAGAGGTACCTTATACTATAAGTTAAAATGTAATACTATAATTCCATGTGCTTTTACAACTTGTAATAGGGCAGGAGCAGTCCATCATGATCTGGCCAGTGCCATGATTATCATTTTTCTCCCATCTTCTGTCCATTGCCCAGTTCACATAGGAACGGTTTGTGAGCCCTCTTAGTGAATCTTGTTGTACAAAAATGACATGTTCCAGAATAAACGTTTATGCCTTTAGGGCAGTGTTTCCCAAACTTGGCAACTTTAAGATATGTGGGCTACAATTCCCAGAATTCCCCAGCCAACATGGATGCTCTAGCACTTGAGAAAGTATTTTACAGACATATGATCTCACAGTTAAATTTCTCCTTTGTTTGCTTTTCAATCACAGGTTAGTAAAAACTACACTAAGACTTTAGCAAGAATTCTAAGGAACATTGATTTACTGCTGTATTGTCCTATATGCCATTCCTAGGAAACCAGCCTATGGATCCTCTTCTTGTCCATAAGTTATTGAACTTTATTTCCAATCAGCATTTTTAGGCATTTTATTTATTTAACCCTACTGTAGTCATTTATTCATTTATCTATTCCCAGAGCTTTAGGCTGCTCCAATCAGGTGACACCAAATAGCACATGAATCCCTAAAGACCTAATCTAGGATTAAAAACAATCAAATAAATAATCCAATTAAAACAAATCAAACACCATACTTGCATGTAATACAATATCTGAGGGGTATAAATTCTTCACCTCTACAAGGACCATGATTTAGATTCTGTTGTCTGGTGTCCAGTTGGTTTTACTTTTTAAAAAATCTGTTTAAAAGTAATTTTCTGATCTTTGTGCCAAGCCTAGGCTTAGGATCCCAAATGTGTTCCTCTTCAAATAATTACTTTCTTGCTCTGCACAAATTCCAGAATCTCTTAAAAATTTAGATTTAGCCATTTTTGCTCCAATGAGAATATTTTCTTAAACAGCTTCTATTTTCAGGTAGTGCTGTTTTCTTCTAACACATGGCAACTGACTTTTCTATTTAATCATTTCTGAATGAACAAGGAAATTTAAACTTCTCAAGTGTATCTTAACTAATTCCTTCATTGTTCACAATAGCTGAGCTGTGCACTTAATCCAGATTTTTAACAGTCTGAATCTATCTAATACTACCAATACTAGACAGGAGCAAGAACAAGCACTTCAAATTCACCCGGTTTACCAGATGACCATGGTATTTATTTAAGTTGGTTGCTGTTCTTACAATAATGTGCTTATGAGAGTTATGTTCAGGCATCGGACCTGGATATCTCCGAGACCGCCTTCTGCCGCAGATTACCTCCCATCGGCCTGTACGCTCCCACAGAGTGGGTCTCCTCAGGGTGCCGTCAGCCAGACAGTGCCGGCTGGCGACCTCCAGGGGGAGGGCCTTCTCGGTGGGAGCCCCCACCCTCTGGAACGAACTACCCCCAGAGATCCGGGTGATCCCAGATCTCCCCTCCTTCTGCCGCGCCCTAAAGACATGGCTCTTCCAACAAGCGGGATTGGCCTAGGGAATTTTTAGTGGGGTTTTTAAGAGAAATTTTAATTATATAGGCCATAGTAAATATTTCTTTTTAATTTGGTTTTAAATTAGGTATTTATTGTAGTATCTGTTTTATAAGGCTGTCAGCCGCCCTGAGTCCGGTAAGGAGAAAAGCGGGATAAAAATTGAATAAATAAATAAATAAATAAATAAATTAACTTTTAATCCTCTGTCATTCAAGCCTTATTCATATGTAAGCTTCTTTTGACTTCCTTGTTAACAATATTTTATCAGTGGGTTGAAACACATTAGAATAAGAAGAGATTTTAGAGCTTCATTATATTAAGTATTATATTAAGTATTAAGGTTGATGATTGGAAATAGTTGTTATGCTATCAATTATGTTAATTATTTAAAGGAATATTAGTGTTTTACCAAATGTCAGTTGTAACTATACCGATTTATTCTTATAAATGTCTAGTATTATATAAACAATAATATTCAATATGAAGACCCGGACGACAGCTTGTTCGCTGAATTATGTATTTACTGTAGTTATCCACACCCTGTCCCCTTTATCCCGATTTTCCTGTACCCACACCAACCCCACTTTTTCCCTACCCATATAAAATCTAATAAAATATATTTTTTTAAAAAAACAATATTAAAATTATAGTTAACCTGAGCCCAGGGTATATGGCATATTAGACATAAATGAGCCAACCAATGAAATATAAAATAAGCATTAACTCTAATTCAATAAGATCATGTACATATTTATTTCTATTGTTTTAGCAAGGGAAATATGTGTCAAGGTTCCGATAGACAAGGCCAGATAAATCAGAACTCCGAGGCTTGAGAATTCCTCAAAGAACATATTTATTGGTTACATAGTATCGGCACAGTCAAAAGTGAAACCAAGTCTAAAGTTCCCTTCAGAAGTAACAATATTACAAAGTTGAACTTCCCACTCCAGAGCTATACAATCAGCTATGTTTCCCAATAGAAGAATTTCGCGGGCTTTCTAACTAAATGCTCCAGCCCCTACCTAACTGACAGAAATGACCTTGGTTCCCATGGGACAGTAAAATGTTTTGACTAGTAGAAATTCTCCATCCCTCTCCTAATCCTGTGGCAACTTAGAACGAAGGAAATGGCTGCAGCTAGGTTCATTACAGAATTGACAATATATAGCAATCCTTAAGTTACAATTACTGTCTATGGATATTTAGAGAAATTTTAAAACTTGATGAAGATACATCTGTCACAGTTCCAATCAATAGTGCCAAATAAATCAGAACTCCGAGGCTAGAAGCTTCCTCAAAGAACATGTTTATTGGATACATAATATCGGCATGGTCAAAAGTGAAACCAAGTCTGAAATTCCCTTCAAAGAGTTTACACTATTACAAAGTTAAACTTCCCACCCCAGTACTATGCAATCATCTACGTTCCCCAATAGAATAGTTTGATGGGATTTCTAACAAAATGCCCAACCCTCTAGCTTAATCGATAGAATGATCTTGGTTCCTACGGGACACAGAATTGTTTAGATTAGCAAAGATACACCACAGCCCCTCTCATTCATGTGGTAACCTAGAACGAGCAAGATGGCTGTAGCCAGGTTCATTGTACAGTTGACAACATCTTTTTCTGAAATAGTTTGCTGTTATGTTTGATTTGGGAAAGTATGGTCTGGATTCGCCTCAAATACTTTTTCCATGTGTATAATAGTAAACTGTGATTTGTGTTAATATTCCAATGATTGTGGCATGATTTGGACATGAACAGTCAACTATTTTATAATTGATTGATCTGAAATGTTGAAGATGCTCTGAAACTTCACATTCTTAGATCCTAACTGTGATTTTGCAGATTTTAAGATGACTTATAATCCATTCTGCAAGATATGCAAGGAACTCATATTACCTTTGCCTTATAAGAGCTTTCTTTTTTCTGCATTGATGTCTTTTAAGATTTTAAAACAAAACTGTTAATCTGAATACTTAAAATGGCCATGGAGAGTGGCTTCCTTCTATTCCATTCCACCCTTATCCAAAGAATATTTCCTGTTAGCTGCTTTTCAGCAAGAATTGCAGTCAGATCAATCATGAGAGGGACATTTCATTGAACACATTTTAAACCTCTGAAAAAAAATGGAAACGACGAATGTCAGAATCCACTAGAAAGCAGGTGGTTCAAATAAGTAGATTGTATATGAAGATACAGAATTATGCAACTATTTATGCTTGTGTGAACGACAGTGAATGTGAGTGGTGTAACTCTCAGCCTCATCCTTATTTTATATTTCATATGGAAAAACTATAGACAGATGTAAGGGAAGGTTCTAAAGAGACCATCAATATATTGTAAATCAAGAGAATGTTACATTAAAGTATTTCAAGCTGTGTACAGTGTTAAATATGTTAATATCCAATCAATGATTTTCCTTTTTATTTTTACTCCATTGTAGGGGTGCATCACTTAGCCAAAATCTGAATCAAATTTGAGAAATGAATGCGGCATGGTTCAGTTTGAATTTGAGATTGGAAGGCAACAAGATTCAATTTGTTTCAATTTGATATTTGGCTTGATAAAAGATGGTATCATAAACTATAATGGGAAAACATGGAAGTGCCTCCAGATGCTTTATTTCTGCTATAGAAAAATTTCAAGCATTGTGAACCTCTTTATATTAATCATGCCACGTTTGAACCAAATAAATTCAAGATTTTACGGCAAATATATTTCTGAGATATTTTCTTTGTACCTTATTTCAAATCTTTGTTATGGTGCTCAACCAGCTTTTTGTGCCTTGTTAAA
>NW_015387669.1:59914-70018 GCF_001527695.2 Protobothrops mucrosquamatus
TCAAATCCCCAAATTCCCTCCAAATGTGCTCAAAGAGAATTGCACTTCTAAAATTCACTTTGAAAGGGTGGATCATCCCTCCAAAGCTTTAGTTTACTGACATTTACTATATCTCTGTTAAGAGTTTTCACAGAACTTTGGGAAAATGGAAGATTTATTTTTTACAGAATTTGGGAAAATGAATCTTTTAGTTTATTGATTAGGCAAAACTGATAAGAAGAATATTTGTTATCCTCTAAGAATTAATGCACCATTCAAATACCAAGTCTCACAAGGTAATCAGGGGGAACATAAAATCACCCTTGCCTTTTACAGAATGATTTACAATTTTATTTTTTATTAATATTTAAGGCAAACATTAACCCACAGCCACATTACATTGTGCTATGGTTTCAGTAATGATCATCCACCCATTTAGTCCTCATCATAAAACATCTGGTGATGTGCCCTGCTGATTTCATTCAGCCAAAGCTTTGTGTGAATTTTTAAAAGTGCTCCAATGCAGAATACTGTTTTTTGGGTAGGGGACTGAACATATTGTTAACACATTTGGGATCTGTTACATGATTGTCAGCTGCAGGCGCTACTTCACAATACAAATGGGTAGTGAGTGAGTCACTTAATTAAAAAAGAAAGAAAGAACGCACAGATGAACATATTTCTGATGTTAAGCTCTTAAATCTGAAGTTGAAACAAAGCATATTGTATTTGGAGCAAGATAAGTTGCCTCTCATATACATGGAATAATTAAGACAATCTGCAGCCAAAATTAAATGTAATCAAAGTGTAATGCCTCCCCTCACCATCACAAATCCTTCTATCCTACTTCATTGTGTTGGTGACTGGGGTGTTCTTGGGAAGGAAAAGCAAAGAATGCTGGGAGTGTAAACCAAGAGTATAAGCTATCAACAGGGCAATCAAAGACATGAAGACATTCCAGATGCCCAGTTAAAACAAGCAGGTGCTTGTATCAAGCAGCAGCAAAAAGGAAGATGCTGGAAGTGGACCATCACTTAAAGACATCATTTCATACTGTGTGAAGTCAGCCCCCCCCCCAGAGAAGGAAATATTAAAAGGGCAGGAAAATATATTTCCTCAAAGGATCTTAAAGAGGCAGGAAAGCATGCCCAGTTTTCTTAATAGGCCCAGGTCTCCCTTCCCGAAGCAGAAACCAGCTCTATAGAGATGCAGATGTAAATCCAGGGAGCTAGGAGATTAAGAAGACAAAGACCTAAAATCTACATAACCCATCCAAACTAAGAGTCACCAGCCCCAGGGAAGCAGGATATGACCTTTGGACATAATAGGATTAACCCATCACCATCAGAATACCAGAAAGGCACACTCAGACTCAGGTCAAAGTTCATGCCACAAGAACAACTCCAAACAGAAGGCTCCAGAGGGTATAAAAACCCACTCCCTACATGTGTTCACTCTCTTTCCTGCCAGAGCCATCTTTCTGTCTGGCTCTCCTCTTCAATAAACTGCAAGCTTCTTTCCAAAGCAGTCGCCATGTTGTTTATCCCCGGCTTGGACTGAACCATGATGAAGACTTCCTTCAACAATAATGTGTAGGAAGAAGGCAATGGTACTCAGCAAAACACATGGATGGAGAAAGTAAAGTCATTAATGATATCGTTCCAGATGAAAGTCCCCTCAGGTTGGATGACATATGACATGTTACTAAGGAAGAACTGAGGATCTTTTGGCCTGCTGATGGTATATATCAGGGGTGTCAAACAACCGGCCCACGGGCCGGTTTCATCATACTGGAGCCGCGCCCACCCCATTGCTGACAATGGCAAAAAAGCTCCAATACGTTGTGCGACGTCATGTGACATCATGAGTTTGACATGTCTGGCGTATATGATGTGGTTAGATTAAAGCCTTCTGGACATCCAGTTTCTGATGTAGCCACACAAGATAAGAAAATTTGAAACTTAAAAGTACAGAATTGCAACGAGAACACGGAATGTAAGATGTATAAACATGGGAAACCTCAACCCAGTGAGAAAGATGAAATGAACTGACCATACATTGACAGGCATCAATGAATTGAGATGGACTGGAACCAAAGAAGAAACCAGAGAACCAAAAAAAGAAACTATATTGCTTTCATAGTCAGGAAAGATGTAGCAAAGAGCATAGAGAAACTGAATTGATTATATTATTGATACAAGAGCTCAGTTATAACAGTACATAAGTGACCAGTGGCTGATTAGAAGAATTGCAACCTCTAGTAATGAAAGTCCTGGGTGAAATAGGACTAATTAAATATAAAGGAGACAATAGGTACAGCAAACAAAACTGAAGTGCTGGGTATTTTCTCTCTTTTAGGATCAACTATGAACAGTAAAGAAATCAGCAGTCAATAAATATATCGTAGACTAACACTTGGCGAAATAGCAGTGAAGGCTTTGTGTTTTCTGTGTTTTCTGGTGAGACCGGTCTACCCCAAATATGGGACAGAGCATACTGCTTCTGCTTTCGCCTTTCAGCTCCAATCTGGGAGCCTTCACAGGCAGTCGCTTCTGCGACAGACTATTTGTGTGTTAGATTTAAATTTACTGACAAAGAATTAAAGGGAGACTAGTATAGCTATTTCGAGCTACTTAGCTTTCATCAGCAAGCCATACCCTTCTGAGATTTGAACCCAGGCATGTTAGGGAGATGTATTAACCTCTAGGCCACAGGCTCTCCTCGCTTTGTTGACTGTACCGGGGGGAGATTAAGTGTTTTCTGGTGAGACCTGGTTTACCCTAAATATGGGACAGAGCCATACTGCTTCCTCTTTGGAAAAGAGATTCGAATGTCAATAAGTAGTCCTCACTAACCATGGTAAAGTTGGTATCAAAATTTTCATCTCTAAGTGACAAGGTCATAAAGTACAATGTCATGTGACTGCACTGCTTAGTGATGGAAATGGCAGCATTTCCAGCTGCCATTGTAAAGTGAATCATTGTGAGTCATTAAGTGAGGATGGCTGTTTCTAATCTCTTGCTAGCTCCCCCACTGACTTTACAGGTTAAAAAGGTCACAAGTGATGATGATCACATGACCATGGGGTGTTGTGCTATCATAACTGCTAAGCAGCCAAATTTAAATACCTGACTGTGGGGATGTTGCATCTGACATAAGTACGAAAACCAATTGTAACTATCACTCATTCAGCACTGTCGTAGCTTGCAATGGTCGTTGAATGACTGGTCATTAAGTGAGGATCACCAGTACCAAAATCAGAATCATGCAGGCAATGATTTTCCCTGTGACACTCCATAAAAATGAAAGCTGGATTTTGTAGAAGCAAAATAGAACTAATACTGACACTTTCAAATATTAGAAATACCAAATATTCTTGTGCTAACATGGATAGCCAAGGAAACAAATAAATGGTCATAAAATAAATTACTATAGAGTTCTCACCTGAGGCACAAGTGACTAAGCAAAAATCATTATATTTTGGACACAATGGATGAAGACATCTTGAGAAGTCTATAATGCTGGGAAAGGTGAAAATAAGCAGAAGAGGACAATGAGCAGTAAGGAGGAAGGTCTCAGAGCGGTGAAAGTTGCACTGTTAGAAGACTGGATGACCATCCTGAAGACATTATGAATGTGTGGTTGCTAAACATCAATGCCAATGCACTGTTGGGAAATTCAAAGGCCAGGTTGATGACACATAATTGGATCAACTGTAATTTGGAACAAATGCCTCTCCAGACCAGAAATAAATTTTAGATTAATAATTATTTTTTAATATTTGTTTACCTTTCAATAAGAATGTTTACTTTTCTCATTCTGTGTGCCTGTAGGTGAGGTATGTCTTTAAGTCTTCTTGGGATTTTAGCATTGACTATTACTGATCGTAGGCTTTGAATCTCTGCTCCTGCTGTTAATGTGGAATTGTTTTCTATCTATTCTTCCTCTTTGCAGATGGGTTGGCCAGCTAGATGCATGTTTACAGCAGGATACCGATCCTGTTACGGTAGGATTACATCCCAAAAATTGGAATAAGAGCAATACATGCTGTTTCACACAATGTTTGTGTTTAGACATAATGGCTTTGTTTGTATATAGCGATATTAGTTTAAACTAATTAGTTTATTAGTTATAGTGATTAACGGTGATTTATTCTATGAAAACAAGCCTATCCCCCATTTTTTTAATGAGCATGTTATGAAGTATAGGTTAGAAATATTTGTTTATATTATAGATAGGCAGTGGTGGGATTCAAATATGTGAACAACCAGTTCTCTGTGTGGATGCTACTTCCAGAAGTCCATTCTGGGCCTGGGCAACAAAAAATTAGCTACCAGTTCTACCGAACTGGTGAGAACCAGCTGAATCCCACCACTGTAGATAGGGTGTGGATAACTTTTTTATCTTCTGCTTCTCTCTCTCATTTTCCACTAACCTACCTTGTTATTTTTATTTATTTATTTGTAAATATTATTATTTTTACAAATAACTCAAGGCAGCAAACATATCCAACAAACCTCCTTCCTCCTATTTTCCCCACAACAACTGTGTGAGGTGGGTTGACCTGAGAGAGAGTGATTGGCCCAGAGTCATCCAGCTGATGACTTGAACTCATGTCTCCTGCTTTCTAGCCTGGTGCCTTAACCACTAGACCAAACTGGCTTTCTTTCTCTAGGGACTGTGCTTTTTTTTATCTTAATTTTTTTTCTGCCCTTTTAAACGTAACACCCCTTTCAGGAAAAATCAAGATTTGAAGTGCCAGGCTACTTGAAATGGTACTTTAAATAACCTTGCCTTTCTTACCGATGAGAAAGTGAGGGTTACTTGGCATAGGAGTTTGAGGAGAAGGACCGTTCCTGTATGCTTGAAAAATTAGTTTCTGCCAACAGAAGCTAATTTACAAGCATCTTTCTGTACGCATTAAGTCCATCTGAATTCATAATCAGCCAAGCAGGTTCAGATAGCCAGCCCCAAAGGCATTTAAAGTTTCCAAACAGTGCAATTTGCCCTAGGCAATCGCACCCAGTGCCAATTTTAAAGTAAACGTGGGATGTGATCCCAATCTGCTGTCCTGGGAACTGCTACATTTTGGCATTTCCCTTTAAGCAGGTGAGAAGAACGTTATTTAAAAGCAGGTGCCCCTTTTCCTTCTCTGAACCACCACAATTGATTGATTAATGTATCCTGTCACCCTTAACTACCTGGAGAACCAAGAACAAGGGGCCAGATTGTATTCACAATTAGGTTGTTTAGTTGTTTAGCAACGGGCTTTGGATGTTGGGGCAGAAATGTTTGCGGGCTTTCTGTTTCATCTCCTGTGTTTCATCATTCTGTCTATGTCAGCCTTTATCTTGATACCAAGGTAAACATAGGCTTATCCTTGCTTCAAAAAAAGAAAGCTGTTCAAGCTAATAATCCCTTCTCACAACTGGCATCTTGCAGCAGTAGCATTTAGGCTTATATACCATCCCATAGTGCTTTACAACACTCTCTGGGTGATTCACAATGTAAGCATTATTTGCATTCTGTCCTCAATAATCTGGGTCCCCATTTTACCAACCTCGGAAGGACGGAAGGCTGAGTCAACCTCGATCCCTTTCAGGATCGAACTCCAGGCTGTGGGCAGAGTTTGCATACAATACTGCACTTTAACCACTGTGCCATCAGTACTCTATCTGGTAGTATTGGTGCCTATTTTTTGAGAGACTTATTAGATGCCCTCTCTCCCCCCTCCCATTGTCGGGGTCAACAAAAAGCATCCACATGCTTCCTTTCATTGCTCTTGTGAAGCCTGAATGCCATATAGAAGACCTGGAGTTCCTCTGTGGCTTAAGCCCTGTTTCAATATGTTAGGTAGCACATGAGGACTTCTCTCCTAATGCAAGTGAAGGGGAGAGTGGGGAGAATCCAATCCATATGCTGACTTGAAACAGTACATACAATAACTTTGTTGACCAAACACAGCAGTGTACTTTTTTTGTGTTGACTACCTTTTGCTCATTGATGCAAAACCTTTGGTTGTTGGTTTTGTTCTGTTTCAATTTCTGATTTAAGTGAAATTTTAGTTATCTAACTTTTAGTAACAATATAGGTAACATGGTGTCATTGTTGGAAAGGGCAAAGCCAAGAGAGCTTTCGGTTTCTCAAATTAATTAATTTTAAGAACTCCCAACTCCCAGAATTCTGCAATTTGAGGTTCACACTTCTTAATGTGGTTGATATTGAGAAACACTGCTCTAAAGCAATAAAAGGAGTGGTCTAAAGCTAGTCCCAACCTTTTGGGCACCAGGGACCGGTTTCTTGGAGGATGGTTTTTCTGCAGACCAGGAGGCATAGCTTCACACACAGCCTGCATCCCATGTGTGTGCATGAATGGGACTTGCTTGCTTGTATGGCCTGGCTTCTGGCAGGCCATGAACTGCTGCTGATCCATGGCCAGGGATTAGGGACCCCTTGTCAGAACCCATTCTTACACTGTGGGGGGGATCCATTTCATTTCTTTCTATTTCTTACTGAGGGTTCTGCCATTCTCCTGAGGGGGGGGTGGAAGGCTCTGCGGGTTGTGTCTCTGCTTTGCTACAATGTATCCTTTCCGCTATTCCTACCTATTTGGTCTTTGAACTGTCTCTCCCTTGATGTTACCTTGGGGTGAGAAAGAATTGTGCCTCCGGCCATTTGGCTTATCTCTCGCTGCGGAAGGGAAGATGCGAAGACCCAACAACATCATCACAAGCATGGGATCGGACTCCATTATCAGCTCCTTTCCCACAGCAGACTTAACACCTGAGGATTGGCCCATTCAAACTGACCAGATGAACCATTGGGGTGGGGTTTGCTTGGGACTCTTTTAACCTATTAATCTGAGTGGAAAACCCTCAGATCCTGCCTGCTATCAGCTTCTCCTAATAAAAGTTCCTTTTGGAAGAAACTGCTCCAAGAGTCCTGCTTTCTTAAGATGAGGTTTTGAAGTGGGCTCTGATACCCCTAGTCTAAAAGCTACAAATCCTCATCTTGCAAAAAAAAAAAAAAAAAGGAGGGGGGTAGAACAGTATGAAAAAAGACTGTACTTTTTTGGATTTCCACCTTACAAAAATAATGGGAGCAAGGGGAGACATGATAGAAGTCAATAAAGTCATGCATAGTAGAAAATGTAGCCAAAGAGAGATTTTTTTTTTATCTTGGGGTCATCAACTGAAACTAAATATGAGAAGAATTTGGCACCAATATAAGGATTATTTTATATGACATCTGCTTAAACTAGAAAATCACTTCTATCTGATATTTTCTGAAGAGAACTAGACAGATTCATAGAGGATTAAAATATAAATGGCTACTATGCTTAATGTCTATCTACCTCTTAAATCATATGCAGCAAAGCTTACTATAAATCAGTCTTTTCAAATCAGGGCCATGGGCATCTTTTCTGTGAGAGAACCTATGTATCTTTCCTTATTTATATTTTTACAAGAAGCATTTTGTCATTTTATTTAAACTAAAAGTCCACATTGTCAATTATTCTGCTCAAAGAGCCATGTGAAGTTATGAGCTGTTGCCTGTATTTATATCTGACAACAAAAAACAAAGAAGACAGGTAACCTCCAATCCTATTTCAGGCTACAAATGAACAAAAATAACTATATTTATTTGGGATCACACAATGAGACAGCTTCTTGCGGGCCACTTAGAGCTAATCCAGGGCCAAAAGATTTCTATTCGGTCTACTGACTTCTAAGAAACAAACAGCAAACTACCCATGTTCCTTCCCTGAATAAGTGATTCAATTTTTAAGCAGTTATCTTTGTCAGAAACGCATCCATCTGTGATGCACTAGATCTAATGCCACTTTTCTTCATGAGATACAGCCCTTTGGGTGCTTGAATAGAGCTATGGTGATCCCTCTTAATCTTCCTTGCTCCAGAAGGAATGTATTTAGTTCCTTTGGCTTTTTCTATGCCATTAATCATCTTCATTGCCCATATCTATATCCTTCATAACAGTGGCAACCAGGACTTGACATAGTAAACATAGTTCTTGACTTACAACAGTTGGTTACAGCGGCATTGAAAAAAGTGACTGTTTTTCAGCTTATGACTGTTGCGGTAACCCCATGGTCACATGGATCAAAATTTGGATCTTGACAACTGACTCATATTTATGATGGTTGCAGTGTCCCAGGATCGTGTGATCACCTTTTGTGACCTTCTGACAAGCAAAGTCAATGGGGAAACAAGATTCACTTAACAACCATGTTACTAACTTTACAACTACAGTGATTCACTTAACAACTGTGGCAAGAAAGATTGTAAAATGGGGCAGACTCACTTAACAATTGTCTTGCTTAGCAACTGAAGTTTAGGACGCAATTGATATCTTAAATCGAGGACTATCTGTACTCCAGCTTAAATCTGAATAGTGTAGAATAAAGTGGAGGGGGCTATTTCTTCTGACTTGAAAACTGGAGATCCTTTCCTCATGTGCTGAGCCCTTATCCTTTATCCCCTCTGCCCATTTTAACTTCAGCATAAACTTTGAGGCAAATGTACTTGAAAGAGGAAGATTGTCCCATTCAAGTCAGAAAGTGAGGACTGAACTTGTGTGGGAATGAAATTGTCTTCTCTTCCTAAGCCAGACACTCTCCTTATGGTACCACTCTAACTCAGATCACCCAGTTGGTTCAGGTCACAAATACAGATTTTGGGGTGAAGAGACGTTCATCAGAAATCACTAGGAATGCTTAGCTACAGCTTTAAAAATGTAGCTCATTGTTTTTGAAAAAATTACTTTAACATTGAAAAGAAAAAAAGAACCCAAATCACAAATGCCTATGACATAGAAACATTTGGAAACACTATCATCTGACTAAACTAGTGCTTGATTAATGACCTCTTAATAAAATGAAGTTCTTGCTAATCTACATGAATATAACTTTCAACCCTCAAAGAGTTGTTTCTTTAGCTTCATTCTCCATCAACTTAATGTTATCCTCTGGCAATCTGAATTATGCAGCTGGGATGACTCTATGAATTCTAAACTTGATACATAGACCAAGTCAGATTATCTTTAGGCACCTCCAACCTAAGCCTTTCTGTTCACAGAAATTTAACAGTCATGGATCCTGAAATAGCTGTCCAGCCTAGTGGCTCTGAGACTTCAGAGAGGTATCAGACTAAAGCCAGTACTTCTGGCAGCTTCATATCTGTCACTTTCTAGAGAACATGAAAAAGGCAAAGACAATTTTGAATATAGAGTTGTCCCAAAAATGCCTTGAGAAAAGACAAACAAATGTGCTGAAGAAGGTTATAGACTTTAAATTGGGGCATCTTCCAAAGAGAATTTTACGATTTCCATGTCTTATATCTGACTTTCCTTGTGTTTTGGTATTGGAGTCTGCAGGGAATAAAGTTCTGGGACTGAAACTTCATCTTTGGGACCTCAAACGTCATCTTTATAATAATAATAATAATGATAAAGTTGGAAGGGACCTTGGAGGTCATCTAGTCCAACCCCGGGCTCAGGCAGGAAACCCTATACCATTTCGGAAAAATGGCTGTCCAGTTTCTTCTTAAAAACTTCCAGTGTTGGAGCATTCACCGCTTCTGGAGGCAGGTTGTTCCACTGGTTAATTGTTCTAACTGTCAGGAAGTTTCTCCTTAGTTCTAGGTTGCTTCTCTCTCTGGTTAGTTTCCACCCATTGCTTCTTGTCCTGTCTTCAGGCGCTTTGGAAAATAGTTTGACTCCCTCTTCTTTGTGGCAGCCCCTGAGATATTGGAACACTGCTATCATATCCCCCCTCATCCTTCTCTTCGTTAAACTAGACATACCCAATTCCAGCAACCGTTCCTTATATGTTTTAGCCTCCAGTCCCCTAATCATCTTTGTTGCTCTTCTCTGTACTCTTTTTAGAGTCTCAACATCTTTTTTACATTGTGGTGACCAAAACTGGATGCAGTATTCCAAGTGTGGCCTTACCAAGGCATTGTAAAGTGGTATTAATACTTCATGTGATCTTGATTCTATCCCTCTGTTAATGCAGCCTAGCACTGTGTTGGCTTTTTTGGCAGCTGCAGCACACTGCTGGCTCATATTTAAATGATTGTCCACTAGGACTCCGAGATCCCTCTCACA
>NW_015387669.1:70478-77336 GCF_001527695.2 Protobothrops mucrosquamatus
AAGGCATTGTAAAGTGGTATTAATACTTCATGTGATCTTGATTCTATCCCTCTGTTAATGCAGCCTAGCACTGTGTTGGCTTTTTTGGCAGCTGCAGCACACTGCTGGCTCATATTTAAATGATTGTCCACTAGGACTCCGAGATCCCTCTCACAGTTACTACTATTGAGCAAGGTACCCCCTATACTATACCTGTACACTTGGTTTTTCTTGCCTAAATGTAGAACCTTACTTTTTTTTTACCATTGAATTTCATTTTGTTAGGTAGCGCCCAGTGTTCAAGTCTGTCCAGATCCTCCTGTATCCTAAGCCTGTCTTCTGGAGTGTTGGCTATTCCTGCCAGCTTGGTGTTGTCTGCAAATTTGATGAGTTCCCCATCTATCCCCTCATCCAGATCGTTGAGGAAGATGTTGAAGAGCACTGGGCCCAGAACAGAGCCCTGGGGCACCCCACTACACACTTCCGTCCATGTAGATGCGGTTTCATTGAGGACCACATGCTGAGTACGGCAGGTCAGCCAGCTATGGATCCATCTGGTGGTGATGCTGTCTAACCCACATTTTTCTATCTTATCAAGTAGTAGGTTGTAATCTACTTTGTCAAATGCCTTTTAAAGCAACTGTTTTACTGAAGCTTCTGTTTTTCTTCCACACTGCTCTCTCTTCACTTATTCTGTCTGCAGTCCCCTGTCGTGTCTGATTCTAGGAGGGAATGCTCATCTCTGTTTCTTGGCTGAGAGAGCCAGGATTATCTGAAGACATTTCTGTGGTCATGTAGCCATCATGGCTATATGCCAAAGGTGCATGGAACGCTGTTACCTTAGCACCAAAGTGGTACCAATTGATCTACTTGCACTTGCATGTTTTTGAACTGCTGGGTGAGCAGGAGCTGAGATAAGAAACGGGAGCTCACCCGTTGCACGGCGCTCAGGTCTCAAACCTGGCCTATCAGTTTTCCAGCTGACAAGCTCATCATCTTTAACCGCTGAGCCATCGTGCACCCACCCCTGCACAAAAGCATAAAACAGAAACTGCCAAACGCTTTGCTAAACCAAAGTGAGAAATTATACTCAGCAGGGTGCAGTTAGAACCTAGAAGTGTGTTGCAGCTTGGGTTGAGGGACAAGCAGGGGTCTAAGTGGAATAGGTCATGCTAGGAACAGCCAAACAGCATTACTTGTACACGTGCTATTCTATGTTAAACAGCACTACTTGTATACATGCTGTTTTAATGATAAGAAATTCGTAACCAATCCTTCTACTGTTATTTTGAATTCTTTGTGTCCTGAGGTATAAAAATAGAATGCCGGTCTTGCTCAGCTCCTTTGTTTGCTAATGGAGAAGCCCTGATCAGAAATGATAAAGTGACAAATTTCCACTTTCCTCAACTCTGCATAATTGTTTGGCCTTTGTGCTGGGTAAACGAACCACAGAATGGCTCATGACCATCAGGAGCAGCAAAGAAAAACATTATCAAATGACACCATCCCATGAATGAAACATAAGTCTGTAAGGGCAGCATTTGCACAATGAGGTCACCTTACAGTGGGTCATTTTGCCATCATTCTCTGGAACAGACGCCACTGGTTCCCATCCCAGATGAATGGGAAAGACCTGAAATAAGACTGGCATATAATGAAAAGAAGGACTAGGGGTGACATGATAGCAGTATTCCAATATCTCAGGGGCTGCCACAAAGAAGAGGAAGTCAAGCTATTCTCCGAAGTGCCTGAAGGCAGGACAAGAAGCAACGGGTAGAAACTAATCAAGGAGAGAAGCAACCTAGAACTAAGGAGAAACTTCCTGACAGTTAGAACAATTAACCAGTGGAACAACCTGCCTCCAGAAGCGGTGAATGCTCCAACACTGGAAGTATTTAAGAAGAGACTGGACAGCCATTTGTCCAAAATGGTGTAGAGTTTCCTGCCTGAGCAGGGGATTGGACTCAATGACTCCAAGGTCCCTTCCAACTTTATTATTATTATTATTATTATTATTATTATTATTATTATTATTATTATTATTATTATTGATCATCGCACAATCAGCCAGATGTTCAGACTGGATTTGGCATTTTGTCTACCTATCGAGTCCTTTCCCAGGACCTGGGATAGGCAGATGTGGATGTTTGATGGTATTACAGATATCGTCGCAGGATGGAAGCAGTTCCTAGTAAGGCCGCCTTTTGCAATTGACTAATAGCGAATTTGTCAATGCCAATGGTGTTCAANGGCATTTTGTCTACCTATCGAGTCCTTTCCCAGGACCTGGGATAGGCAGATGTGGATGTTTGATGGTATTACAGATATCGTCGCAGGATGGAAGCAGTTCCTAGTAAGGCCGCCTTTTGCAATTGACTAATAGCGAATTTGTCAATGCCAATGGTGTTCAAGTGGTGCTCCAGTTGTTTTGGAATTGCACCTAAGGCGCTTATTATTATTATTATTATTATTATTATTATTATTATTATTATTATTGTTGTTGTTGTTGTTGTTGTTGTTATTATTATTACATTGCATAAAACGATAATGGGTGTTAGTTTGGTATGGACAAAGTGCATTGTGTGGACCATTTAGTAATTTCTAACTATGTTTCAGCCTATCCAGTTATCCCAGTCTAAAAATCTTGTAGGGTACAAAAAAGACAGAAAGAAATTTTGGGTGTGAATGCAATAACTATTACCCCATGATAGGCGCTAACAGGTTTCTATTGTTTCTGTGAACAAAAATACCTCATGCAGGTATAAGCCCTCACCTTATAACCACAACTGAGCCCAAAATTTCTATTGCAAAAGTGAGACATTGGTTAAATGAGTTTTGCCCCATTTTATGACCTTTCTTGCCACAGTTGTTAAGTGAATCACTGCAGTTGTTAATCTGGCTGTTAATCTGGCTTCCCCATTGACTTTGCTTGTCAGGAGATCACAAATATGGCTGTTAATCTGGCTTCCCCATTGACTTTGCTTGTCAGGAGATCACAAAAGATAATCACATGATCCTGGGACACTGCAACTGTCATAAATGTGAGTCAGTTGCCAAGCATCTGAATTGTGATCATGTGACTATCAGGATGCTGCAGCAGTTGTAAGTGCGAAAAACAATCATAAGTCTCTTTTTTTCAGTACCATTGTAACTTTGAATGGTCATTAGATGAACTGTTGTATGTCAAGGGCTACCTGGATATGGAGCTATAGTATAATGTTGTGGGGTTTTTTTTCCATTTTGGTTCAGAATATGCAAACCTGTTGCTATTTGTAGAACATAATAGTTTAACATTACTGGTTAACCAAGGTGCTGTGCCAATGAGGGAGCCAGTATCTGATGAAGCCTTTTGAAAGTGGAAGTTGCCTTAAAGATTCTCTGAAAGCAAAAGAATGAACAATAAGTTGCAACTCCATTGCTGTAAAGAACAAGCACAAATGCTTTCGTTTAATATTTCAATAAATGTAAACTAATTTCTTGGAAATGCAATTTCTAGTAAGTATACTGTACATACACACTTACATATCTGCATACACATATTGAACTGCAATTGCATGATTTAAGGGAACTGTAGCTTTGTCAAGTATGGAAACCTAGTGACAAAATCAAACAGGGAGTATACTTGGCTTTTGATTTTCAAATTCCATTTAACTGGATTTGTCATTAAAAGAGCTTTGCAAAATACATGAGGAAGATGTCTACTGTTGAGGATAGGAGTTGCTATATTTCTGTTGTCTTTTCTTGTTCCCATTTGGAACAGGCATATCTAACAACAACAACAACAACAACAACAACACAAAACAAAACAAAACAAACAAAACAAAACAAAACAAAACAACAACAACAACAACAACAACAACAACAACAATAATAATAATAATAATAATAATAATAATAATAATAATAATAATAATAATAATAATAATAATAATAATGTTGTAAGGTACCTTGTAGGTCATCTAGTCCAACCCCTGCTCAGGCAGGAAACCCTATACCATTTCGGACAAATGGCTGTCCGGTCTCTTCTTAAAAACTTCCAGTGTTGGAGCATTCATCGCTTCTGGAGGCAGGTTGTTCCACTGGTTAATTGTTCTAACTGTCAGGAAGTTTCTCCTCAGTTCTAGGTTGCTTCTCTCCTTGATTAGTTTCCATCTGTTGCTTCTTGTCCTGCCTTCAGGCGCTTTGGAGAATAGCTTGATTCCCTCTTCTTGGAAAACCAGAAGGCTGCATCTTGGAAGTGCAGAAGGAGTAAAAAGAAAAGATACCGCATATCCCCTTTGGAGGAGATGATTTCATAAAATGTGTAGATTGGACATAAAGATTTGGCCTCTGCTTCAAAGAGAGAGATTGGGACATTTTAAGAAAGATAATTTTTTTCTCCCAATTATGAAAAAAAAATGTGTGTGTTTTCACTCTCATGTTTTGCTGAAAGGTAGAAAGGGGGATAAGCAGTCAGAAATATAATCAGTTACATTGAAGGAGACTGGTCACATAGCAAGAGGAACGGATGGCAGGTGGACTAAGGCAGTTATAGAATGGATACCACTTGATTAAAAATGTCCACAAAAGAAGACCTAAAACAAGATGGAGTGATGACATCAGCAAGTATTGAGGGCCCAATTGGCCAAGGAACGCTCAAAACTGTATTTTTGGGAAACATGCAGAAGAGGCCTTTGTCAATGCTGCTAACATTGGATGTTCTTGCTTTGACAATATATAAAGAGATAGCTGCTCTCTGTATAAGTTGTGTGGTATTTTTAGAGTTAAATTAGATGATGCTGGGAAGGGAGGAGAAAGAATGTGTGTGTGGATTAGTTAAAATAAGAAACTGGCCAGTTACAGAATGGAAGGGAAACTTTGCCTTTCAAACTAATTGGAGAATGTGATTTATGACTGCAAATAAGAGGAGGGAAATAGGCTGGAATATTATGTGCTCAGGGGAGGGGAATTCAGATCTTGGCATCCTCCATGCTGTGCCGACATTTTGTTACACAATTAAAGACTTTTTAGGATAAACAATGCCTGGAAGTTCTTTGAAGTGTTTCGTTAATCGGAACCATGAGAGCCTTCATCCTGGAGTGGATAGAAAATAGATAGAATGGTGATGATGACATTGAAATAGTTTATGTTTTTTTGAAATATATCAAATGTAGCAGTGTGTGTTATGAGAAAACTGATATGAAATTACAGAATCAGAAATTGAAAAGAACAGTTTTGCTGCTACAGTAAAATGTGTGGAATTAAAAAATAAAAATGTAGCCCCGGTCGATATAAGAATAGTTCTGTTTTGAATGATGGGATGTGCTCCATTCTGGTATGAAGAGAGGCCTAAATAAATTTTGCTATAGAGAGAATATCCATAGATTTAAAAAAGCAACGTTGTACTCAGTTTTTCCAGCAGAAGCTTGTGCTTTTGATCTTTGCAGGCCAAGAAGGGGCTTTATCATGAAGCCATGCTAATGAGCATTTGGAGACTTTAATTTATGATGTATCTGACGGCATTGCAGAGAATTGGGTATGAAATGTATGTGATTATGTCGACATGCTGAAGAATAAACCAGCTGCTATTTGTTCTGCAAGTATTCAGAGAACACCCTCTTGCTAATGGCCCAGAGCATGATCTGGCATCTGGTAAACTAATACATTGTCATCTTTACAGTGAAAGTTTCCACAAATCATTAATGAAGCCAACAACCATTCCACTTCTGATGTTGTCTGAAAATACACCAATTACTGGAAAAGTGCTTCGATAAGCAGCATGATTGAACGATAGTAACCGGAGAGTAACTTGTTAGCACAAACTCCTGTTGCAAAGACAGTAATGAACTGCTCATTCCAGCTCTCGGTATTTTCTTTTTAATCAGCCGAGATGGTTAGAGTGGATTATTTATGTTGCATTTTGCATCAGCACCTAAGGTAGCAAATAAAAAAGCACTTACTAAATATGTTCGCTTATGACATTCACTCATAATTTCTGCCTGTAATAAGAAACTAGCAATCCAATCCTTAGAAAAGGTACGTACATCTTCCCATATTACTCCTGTGCCAATATGTGTATATATGTGTGTGTGTGTGTGTGTGTTTCCCACATTTATGGAGGTCATTGCTTTCCTGTTCAGTCTGGGTTTTTTTGTCCCAATTATGATCCTGGAAGCTCTGAAGAGCACGGTCCCAAACTGTGAGGCTAATCTCTCCTGAAAAGATGCAGAGTCCAGACAAGAATTTCTTAGTTATATTATTACAATAAATCCACCTTTCCCAAAGTTTCATTGTATTGTTTAAATGGTTCATTTGCATACATTGTGGTATTTGGATTTTTAGGGGAGGTATGTGGTACTAAATGGAGTGTAGCGCTCCTGGAGTAAGGGGATTAGCTGGGTAATAATAATAATAATAATAATAATAATAATAATAATAATAATAATAATAATAATAATAATAATAATAATAATAATAATAATAATAATAATAATAATAATAATAATGTTGGAAGGGACCTTGGGAAACTATTATCAATATCAATATATTACTTGAGGTAAAACTGAGGAGCGGTCTCATCCCAATTATATCAACTCATCCTACCCAATCAAGCAGGGACAGCATGCTATCACTGGAGATTTTCAAGAAAAAAATGGGCAACCATTTGTCCAGGATGATATAAGAACTTATGCCTTGGGCAGGAGATTGGACTAGAAGACCTCCAAGGTCCCTTCCAGCCCGACTATTCTATGAGGTCCTGTGCTGAGAATCCTATAGGTTAAAGAAGTTTGATTGACAGGATCTAGGAGGAGGGCCTCCTCTACTGGTGTCCCCATTCCTTGGAACATCTTATCGCCAGAGGTGAGGCAATCTTCCAGTTTTCTGGAAGACTTTTAAGAT
>NW_015387669.1:77797-116351 GCF_001527695.2 Protobothrops mucrosquamatus
TATAAAGGCCAACCTGCTGCTCTGGGCAGGAATTTAAATTAAAACAAATGGAAGATGGCTATTTAGACTCTGCTTGAACACTTCTAGCGAAAGAAAACCTACTACCTCTCTGGATAATTAGTTCCACTGTTGCAGTACTTTAATACTGCTACACAATTTTTTTTTCTTAACATTCAGCATGAATCTAATTTCCTGTAAGCAAAACTCATTATTCCATGTCCTGCTCTCTGGAGTGATAGAGAACAGATCTTGACCTTCTTCTGTGTGATATATTTTCAATTATTTGAAGTGTGCTGTCCTATCTCCTCTTAGTTAGGACTACCAGAACGGGCTATAAAACTCAGGGTGACCACTAAATAGCACTTCAGAGTTAAACCATTAATAAAAATATGGAAGAATACAGAGTTCAGGACAGAATATCTTGGCATTCTTCTTAATAATGTACTTCATTGCAGTCTTATGAGGAACTAGTGATGATGTGTTTTACATTATAATAATAATAATAATAATAATAATAATAATAATAATAATAATAATAATAATAATAATAATAATAATAATAATAATAATAATAAAGTTGGAAGGGACCTTGGAGGTCATCAAGTCCAACCCTCTGCTCAGGCAGAAACCCTATACCATTTCAAATGGCTGTCCAGTCTCTTCTTAAAAACTTCCAGTGTTGGAGCATTCACTGCTTCTGGAGGCAGGTTGTTCCATTGGTTAATTGTTCTAACTGTCAGGAAGTTTCTCCTTAGTTCTAAGTTGCTTCTCTCCTTGATCAGTTTCCACCCGTTGCTTCTTGTCCTGCCTTCAGGCGCTTTGGAGAATAGCTTGACTCCCTCTTCTTTGTGGCAGCCCCTGAGATATTGGAACACTGCTATCATGTCCCCCTTTGTCCTTCTCTTCATTAAACTAGACATACCCAATTCCAGCAACCATTCCTTATATGTTTTAGCCTCCAGTCCCCTAATCATCTTTGCTGCTCTTCTCTTTCTAGAGTCTCAGCATCTTTTTTACATCGTGGTGACCAAAACTGAATGCAGTATTCCAAGTGTGGCCTTACTAAGGCATTGTAAAGTGGTATTAATACTTCACGTGATCTTGATTCTATCCCTCTGTTAATGCAGCCCAAGGATCTAGTTATTGGGTCATCCAATCCAATCCACTAGTTTGCTCATCAGAAAGTCTTGGATAATCTACCAAACACTTGAAATCAAGATAAGTCTACCAAATTCCCTCTATTTCTTTCTCTTTTACAGAAGGTAATTTTTTTTAAGCCAAAAAAGCTAATGCAATCCTTGGTTGTATAAACAGAGGCATGGAATCAAAATCACATGAAGTATTATTACCGCTTTACAAATCTTAGTAAGACCGCACCTGGAATACCTCATCCAGTTTTGGTCACCACAGTACAAAAAAAGATGTTGAGACTTTGGAAAAAGTGCAAAGAAGAGCAACTAAGATGATTAAAGGCCTAGAGACAAAAACATATGAAGAACGGTTGCAGGAATCGGACACGGCCAGTCTAGAGAAAAGAAGGACTAGGGGTGACATGATAGCAGTATTCCAGTATTTGAGGGGCTGCCACAAAGAAGAGGGGGTCAATTTATTTTCCAAAGCACCAGAAGACAAGACAAGAACAATGGATGAAAACTAATCAAGGAGAGAAGTAACCTGGAACCAAGAAGAAACTTCCTAATAGTGAGGACAATTAACCAGTGGAACAGCTTGCCTTCAGACGTTGTAGGTGCTTCATCACTGGAGATTTTTAAGAAGAGACTGGACAGCCACCTATCTGAAAGAGTATAGGATCTACTGCTTGAGCAGGAGGTTGGACTAGAAGACCTCCATGGTCCCTTCCAGCTCTGTTCTGATTGATTGAACGTATTTTAATGTTGTCTACAATTTGAAGAGGTGTAATGAAGTGTAAGTATTGAGTATAAGTATAAGAAATGAAAAATCAAATAATTAAATTGGTTTAGTGTCACAAAAAGCAGCCTTTCCTAATGCTTCCAGATCATCCATAGCTATATTATATCAAGAATCAAATCTGACATCTTTGATATTAAAACAACTTTATACTTATTTTCTTAAAAATTCATCTAAATCACCATAAATACAGAAAATATTTCAGCTACAGTTTTGAAATAGCAAATGGGGCAATAAAAGACTTCAAAATAGATCACTAGAACAGGAGCACTAAGGACAAAAGTTCCTGTCATCCATAGGGATTACATTTCTATTACTAAGAGGCTAGTCACTCTGAAATCTGACCTGGAAATAGATCAGGACTAAATGGTTGTTATGGCAACCATGGAACTGTCTTAGTGGCTCTCTGACTTTAATGACCAGATCACTGCAAGGAATTTAAATCCTTCCATCCTCCAGCATTCAGTCAGAGCTGAAGAAGCTTCTTGGATGAGAAGTGAAACATTTTCAAAGAAAAAAATCCAGTTGCCTTTTGAAAAAGCACCTTTGGGACAAAGCTCCAAGAACACAATGCAGACCCAGAAGAAGATCAAGAGACAATATTAAACAACAAGATCCGTTAACAATGGTAGAGAGGCCACCAGGAGAGCAAGAAATAGAACTTTGTATCTCCCTTGATACCTAAAGTAGGAAAAGAGGAAAAAAGGGGGAGGGGAAGAAGAAAGGGGAGACAGAGGAGAAGAAGAAGTGGGAGGAGAAGGAGGAGAGGGAGGAGAAGGAGAAGGAGGAGAAGAAGAAGGAGAAGGAGAAGGAGAAGAAGGAGAAGGGGAAGGAGGAGGAGGAGGAGGAGGAGGAGGAGGAGGAGGAGGAGGAGGAGGAGAGGAGGAGGAGGAGGAGGAGAAAGATCATCCCAGTTCAACTACCCAACTCTGCTAGTTCCTTGGAAAGTGACAAGATCTGAAAACTGACAGCACATATGTAAATTTGGTGCCAAGATACCCCTGTTACTTCTTTCAGTTTTATGAAAGAGGGGTCCTTTTTATAGGCATTATATTAGATCCATATTGTCTGGTGCTCTAGGCAGTACATCAGAATAAAGTGTACAATTTTTCCTCAGAATGGAGAGAGACTAGAAATCCTATTTTCAAAAGGCCAAGCACCTTTTTCTGCACAATAATTCTGTCCTTCAAACACTTGCTTCCTTTTAAAGTTTATATTCAGTGGTTGGAAAGGGTGCCTGAGGCACTTTATTTTCTGTTACAACTCTTCCTTGTGTAAAGCATTTCCTCCTAAATACTTTTAATAGGTGACCATTTCTTAGTTTAAGTTCATGCCCTCTTTTTTTCCTTTTCTTTTGGCGGAATTGTTTACAGCTTTATAAGGGATGCTATTTGGCAGCTTCCCACGCTTTGGAATTGATTGATTTTTTAAATTATTATATGCCATCACGTTGGCGTCAACTCTTAGCAACCTCATAGATAGAATTCTTCCATGTCAATCTGTCCCTAGCCTGATTTTTCAGGTCTTCCAATGCTGCACTTGTTGCCATTGTAACTGAGTCCATCCACGTTGCTGCTGGTTGTCCATTGCTTGTCTTTCCTTCCCACCATTCCCAGCATTAGAGAGCTGGGTCTTCAAGTAGTATGTCTGAAGTAAGCCTGGTCATTTATGCCTCGAGTGAGAATTCTGGGTTGATTAGTTCAGTTATCCATTTCTTTGTTTTCTGAGCTCTTCAGAAAACTCAGAAGACTCAGGAGTCTCCTCCAATGAAAGAAATTCAATACCACGTTTTCCTGAAAATAAGACCCACCCCAAAAATAAGCCCTAGCCTGATTTTTTGGGGGTGGGCCTAATATAAACTCTACCCCCAGAATAAGCCTGGTGGGGTGGGCGTGGCCAGCACAAGCGGTGGCAAGCGTGCAGGGGATTGAAGGTTTCTGATGTGCCTCCATTTCCAAATGCCCCATAGGTGCCCAAACACGGACGGAGAAGTGATGGAGACTGAAAGCTTCCAAATGGGGTGCTTGGAGACGGACCGAATCGCTTGGTTTCTAAGTGCCCCATTCGCAAGCAGACAAAGCTTCCAGTCTCCCTCTGGGTGAAAAGTGTTTGGGTGCCTATGGGGCACATGGGGCAGCTCCATCCCCTCCACCACCTCCTTGCGAGGCAGTATCAGAAAAAAAAATAAGACATCCCCCCAAAAATAAGACCTACTACCTCTTTTGGAAGCATATGAGTCTCGGGTATATTCATATTCAAAATCAGAAAGCACAGATCACCAAGACTAAAAAAAAATTATTTAAAACTTAGTTTTCGCCAGCATTTGCTGGCATTGTCAGAGTTTAAGCCAGGATTGAGGGAACACGTTCTTATAGTCTCTGCAAAGCCAATCGTTTAGCTAATGAGTGTGTTACAGGTCTATTCAGCTCCCGCCCTCCCGTAATCAATTGCAGATCACACCGAGGTGTAACAGGGAAGGGCCCGTGACCAATGTTGATAGTGACAATGACAATAAGGAAGAACGAACAGCTGAAATGGCAGCATTATACACAGAAATGTCAAAAGAGCAGTGAGATGATTGTGCACGGCTAAACACACGCTCCACATGGGCGGGGCATGTGGAGAGAAGGAGATCGCCAGAATTCAAACAGCTGTCAACGAGCCTGATGGAAATAGGAACATGGGGCACTTTTTGGAAGCTTCACCTACTTTGGATTAGGAGTCAATCAGTCAGAATAGAGCTGGAAGGGACCCTGAAGGTCTTCTAGTCCAACCCACTGTTCAAGTTTCATGTGATTCCTTTTCATGCTTGGCTGCAACCCTTTAAGTTATTACCAACATATTAATTGCTGCCTTAGCATCAGTGGGCTTCAAATGCTTTTGCATGACTGGGAGTCAAATGTTAATGAATGATTTGTATGACAGCCTCCTTGAAAAAAGGGGTTTGTTGCAACTAGCTGGACACTGAATGCTTGTGGGAGTTTTGATATCAGTTGTAGGGGTAGGAATCGCTGGCTACATTCAGCTATAATGAACTGTGGTTTTTTTGTGATGGAACCAAGCCCAGGTTACACACAGGATCCAAAACAATAGAGTTGCTATTCACTAGACAAATTGCTAATCTGATGTTGTACCTGTGTTATTTGTTGGATCATCATGGGTCCTAAATGACTTGGAGAATCTGCTGCCAGTATTCAATTTGGAAGATCAGGATTTTATTTTCTCCCCAGTTTGGAATTATATAGTTATAATTATATATATAATTATATATCCGAGGTTACTGAAATAGACCCAGGGTTGAAAATAGCCCCTGAAGCTGGCCATCTCTAGTTTTTAATGTGACCCCCAAAAAGATAGGAAGAATAGTCATGTCAGCTCTTCTTCTACATTTATTTGAAATTCATCCCATTTACCTTTTAATAAAATTAAATCAGAATTTGTTTGTCCAACTTTTGGGAATGTAGCTCCTAGACAACAGTGACCCATCATTGAAAAAACAGCAGTGGAGCTTATTGCTAATAAAATAGCCGAGTTCTGTGCTGCCGTGTTAAAGCAGAAATTGTGAACAGCCATCTGTGGAACATGTTTTAACTTGGATTCCTACTCAGAAAAGTTGAGTAGGAAACTTGACAGCCCAAATACTCCAGAAGGTATTTGGGCTGTCAAGTTACAAAGGCTCAACTTACAAAAGGATCTTGACAGACTTAACACTCGGTCCTATCTAACAAAATGAAACTCAATGTAGAGAAAAGTAAGGTTTTACATTTAGGTAAGAAAAACCAAATGCACTGGTATAGTATAGGTGGTACTTTGCTCAATAGTAGCAACTGTGAGAGGGATCTCGGAGTCCTAGTGGACAATCTCTTAAATAAGAGCCAGCAGTGTGCTGCAGCTGCCAAAAAAGCCAACACAGTGCTAGGCTGCATTAATAGAGGGATACAATCAAGATCAAATGAAGTGTTAATATCACTTTATAATAGTGATATTCTATTCTATTCTATTCTATTCTATTCTATTCTATTCTATTCTATTCTATTCTACTCTCCCAAGCATCTGAAGGCAGGACAAGAAGCAATGGATGGAAATGAATCAAGGAGAGAATCAACCTAGAACTAAGGACTAATTTCCTAACAGTGAGGACAATTAATTAGTGAAATGATTTGCCTTCAGAAGTTGTGAGTGCTCCAACACTGGAAGCTTTTAAAAAGAGATTGAACAACCATTTCTCTGAAATGGTATAGGGTTTCCTGCTTGAGCAGGGGTTGGACTAGAAGACCTCTAGGGTCCTTTCCAACTCTGTTATTCTGCTAAAAATGATTTCTACAATTCTATGGTAGCATTTAGAAAGAAAGGCAATAAAATAAATAAAAGAAAACTTTTATTTAAAGGATAAAATTATTAAACTTGGGTGGGAATTGTAAGGTTTAAAAGAAATTAGTATTTTAAATCAAGCTACCTAAAGGATCCTGTTATTGACAGGATCACTGTAACTATGGTTTCACAATTTCGAAGTAATGGGAAGTTATGATTAAGTAAATGAGAAAGTATTTAAACAAGATTCTAATAAGGGAAGTAAAAAACAGTGGCAAGAGCATAGAATATTCCAAATTCCAGCTGGGTTTAGGAAACAGGGTGTGAATACAATAGAGCTGGAAGGGACCTTGGAGGTCTTCTAGTCCAACCCCTTGCTCAAGCAGGAGGACCTATACCATTTCAGACAAGTGACTGTCTAGCCTCTTCTTAAAAATCTTCAGTGACGGAGCGCCCCCTATTTCTGGAGGCAAGCTGTTCCACTGGTTAATTGTCCTCACTGTCAGGAAGTTTCTCCTTAATTCCAGGTTGCTTCTCTCCTTGATCAGTTTCTTGTCCTGCCCTCTGGTACTTTGGTGAATAACGTGACCCCCTCTTCTTGGTGGCAGCCCCTCAAATACTGGAATACTGCTATCATGTCATCCATATTTCTTCTTTTCTTTAGACTAGCCAAACCCAAGTCCTGCAGCCATTCTTCATATGTTTTAGTCTCCAGGCCTTTAATCATCTTAGTTGCTCTTCTCTGAATTATTTCCAAACTCTCAACATCTTTTTTATGATATGGTGACCAAAATTGGCTGCAGTATTCCAGGTGTGGTCTTATTAGGGTTTTATAAAGTGATACTAATACTTCACATGATCTTGATTCTATGCCTCTGTTTATACAACCCAGGATTATATTAGCTTTTTTGGCTGCTGCTGCACACTGCTGGCTCATAGTCAAGTGATCGTCCATTAGGACTCCAAAGTCCTTCTCACAGTTACTATTTTTGAGCCAGGTCTCACCCAATCTGTACTTGTACCTTTGATTTTTCCTGCCTAAATGTAAAACTTTGCTTTTCTGCACATTGAAAATCATTTTGTTGGATAGGGCCCATTGTTCAGGTTTGTCAAGATCTTTTTGGATCCTGAGTTTGTCTTCTGGAGTGTTGGCTACTCCTGTCAGTTTGGTGTCATCTGCAAATTTGATGTGCGTGTGTGTGTGTGTGTGTGTGTGTGTGTTTCTGTATGTTCATTCTAAACTGCTATATTGGATTTGCAATCAAGATTTTAGAATACAAAGAAAGTTACTTGCTGAGGAACTCTTGAAATGCTGTATTGATTACTGGGAAATGTTTAATTTAAGTGTAAGCATTCATAGAAGAAAGGCTCCTATTAAAAACAGATTGTTGTTAATCTATTACTTTATTTGCTTATTTTCTTATCTAATGGCATTACTATCTTATTACATGTAGGCATTTTTTTTTTTGGAGCCCCCCTCTGAGTAAGAATAAAAAAAGTATTAGCCCACGTTAGCCTATGACTACAGCTTTCAGAAGAGGAAGGAGGCAAGTCTTAAAAATCATATTATGTATACTTAATGCCTACCTGACCTTTTATCCTGTTACTTTAATCTTTTTTTTAAAAAATCATTTAATTTAAAAGCTGGCGTATTAGGCCATTTATATGTAAATAGCCTTTAATTCATGCATTGATTTAACAGACTAATCCAAAAGATTCTTTACCACTGTTGACCTTTTTGACTCTGTACTTCTGTGGAAACTATAAAATGCCTCTGTGTGACCTCACAGCCCTGTGTAGCATAACATGCCTCATTTGTTCTATATAAATCAGTTATAACAGAAGGATTTTCTGCCAACAGTGAATTATTGAAAGTGAATTGATATGGAATACTTTAATGTTAGAGAAGCTTTTATTTAAAAACCTTCCTTCCTTCCTTCCTTCCTTCCTTCCTTCCTTCCTTCCTTCCTTCCTTCCTTCTTTCCTTCCTTCCTTCCTTCCTTCCTTCCTTCCTTCCTTCCTTCCATTGACTGTAAAATTGATCAGGTTTTAAAGCAAAATATGCAATATACATTTTGTGTTTTGAATCTGCATTTGATTTTTTTCCCCCAGAAATGAAGAATTGCCTTTAGGATTAATAAAACCCCTTTACTCTTTTCTATCAAATTGGATCAGACCAGATGGTTTAAATTACCATTTGGTGATGAGAATGATGTTGAGTCATTCTTGCTCTTGGTAAAGATTTAAAATAATAATAATAATAACTAGCTTTCCCATCCATCATACCAAATTATTTGCTGAAAATGCTAAATCTATACAAAAAAACACAACTGCAGTTCCCAACAGTTGGGCTTCATTTTAGTTCTTAAACAAAGGATTGTGATATAGAAGAATATTAATTCAGGAACGAAAGCATGAAATATACCTTTAAATGGTTTAATGAAATGCCATTTTGACAATGAAATACATTGGTTCATTTCTTGGAAAAGTATACAGTAAATACGATTGATTAGACTACAGCTGTTCCTTAAAAAAACACATCCCTACCATAAAACAGTTTACACTGAGCAAAATGACAACTTTGCAAAGTTATGTGCAGTCACATACAAAAACTCAATGGTCTCTGTTAAGAGGTTGTTGCAACAAGAAATGGAAAATATGTGTCAAAATACAGACAAAGATGGAACTCTAGTGAGACCTCATTTTGTCACAAATGGTAAAATGTATTGACAGGATTTAAAAGTGTGATTTTAAAGGTAGATAATGGGTTTTTGTCATTCTTTTGCTTTAAAGTTTGTGTGTGTATGTGTGCGGATAATAAAAGTTAGAACAAAAACACCATTGAAATGACAAGGTTGCACATAGTATAATAACAACTGTTCAGCTTTTTTAACTTTCCTATTGATCTACATAAATGTCTGCTCTATTCTTTAAAAATAATTATTAAAAGATAAAGCAAGACTGAATAACTGATGGTTATTATTATTATTTTGGAAGAGCCTGGAGTAGTTTTAAAAACAGCAATAAAACAAAAGCAACATTTATTTTGGCAAGGCCGGCATAAACAGGGTTTGCACGTAGGAAAAAAAATTCAAATAAACTTGCTTGTATGAATAAAAAGCTCATTGCAATTTCTGCAGGCAAAAGTGGGTAGCTGACTTTCAGTGATGTTGACGTGACACGTGACATCCAGTTATGTTTTGCTTACATCGCAAAGTGGTATGCTAGCCAACTAGAAGGGTCTTTTTTCTCATAACTTGGTATAAATATGGTGCAAATAGTTTCCCCCATGAAGAAATCAATACTTATTTTGTCATTTTTATATTACATGTTTTATTCAAAGCTTGACTTCTTCCCGGTATTGTGTTTTCAAAAGGTTGAGTGGAGCGTTCAAGAGTCCATAAAACCTGAATATAATCGTCAAAAAAATCCTGTTCATATAAAACACTTTAAAATTTTTAAATTTAAAGTCTATGCAAGGCTCTAAAACCATGATCACTAAGTTCATGATCACATGAGCAAAAAAACCAAAACATCTTCTTAATCAAGGATGGGATTTAATTACAGTAAGGTTGTAGCTTATATAATTTTTTGGCTTGCCAATTAAAGATAATATACATTTATTGTCAATTCTGTAAATTCTATAAACACACACAAACACATTAAGGAATATAAAAATAAAGTTAAATTCTAACTCCTTATACCTTTGTCGTCATTGTAGATTCAATACTTTAAAAAATCGCTCAGCCAGAATATGTCCCAGCTGTAGATCTGTATCAGTTCATCTAAATTTAATCACACTGAATTTGAAAACTAGCTTGAGAAGTTTCAGATTAAATACCTTGGTTTGAAAATTAAAATAGATAAATTTCACCATCTTTTTATAGTTGTCAACATTTGCTGTTCACATTTTCAAAATTTCCAAAGTGGTGGTGCTTGTTTCTTTTCATGTCAGAGTAGTTCAAAGAATGCAAACTCTTTTATTCATAAAAGCAAATTTTCTGACTGGAAATGCAAACTTTATATCAAAACACACGCTAATTAATTTGGTAGACCACTAATCCCTTAGCCACAACTTCTTATCTGAAATATGAGGATAATATGTTGTTAAAAAGATTCTTACATAGATGCCTGTCTGTATATGAGATTCATTGAATTTATAAACAATTTTCTTATTATTTCTATACTGGTATACTCTTTGAATTTGCAATGAATAGTTGAAGGGAAGCAACTAACTCCATCTCCACATTCATTCTTGTCTTTGTGGAGGGAGTCTTTTTGTTAAATATTTGAGAATCCTTGCATGATATATAAAAACCTGATTTCCAAAACTCTACACCTTGCAGGGAATCTCGAAAGATAAAAAGAGATCTTTTTTTCCATTGCAGAAGTTCAAGCAGTTGGATGGAGCTTCCAGTATTTTGGAAAAGTACCTCAATAGTCTACTGAAATTGCTAGTAAGAATGAAAAACCTAATTCAAGTTTTACCTAGAAATCGTCCATTATATCAATCATCTTATTCCCTACCTACAGTATCTTAAGAAGTATCTTCATACAGGGCTGTCATCTGAAATTCATGGCTTTAAAAATAAATCTTGGTACTTGTAACTGTCACATAACCTGTTTACTAGTGAGAACATCTGGAGAAGAATGAACGCTCATGAATTCAAGTTGAGAGAACTTTACTAAGGATGCTGCTAAAATCTTCAGCGTAACATCTCTATCTGGGTGACTTCTGGATATGTGGGCTTCAGCTCCAAGATTGTCAGGAAAATGCATGTTTCTGGGGAATTTGAGGAGTTGAAGCTCACAGGTTCAAGGACACTCAAATGGAGAAGACTGCCCTTTTATCATACATACTAAAGTTCCTTTTTCTTTCTTTGCCAATCTGAAATTAAAATCCAAGCTGGTGAGGTTCCAGGTTTTCCTTCCTGACCACCCACAAAGGAACTATCAATCATTTTGATTTTTGCAGCTTAGCAGTTTTCATACTCTTAAGGAAATGCAGAGGTGAAATAATGCTCTTATCTAATCATTTTATAAGCTGAAGTCAAATATTCTTCTTTTAAACTAGGTTCTTTTAAAAATTGGTTTAAATAAGGCATGAGTTGAGAGTTCACAATAAGCCAAATCGGTATTATTTACTTCTTCAAGAAGAGGAAATTTTATTAGCCAGGTGAACTGGGATATGGATTTGCCTTCCAAAACTTGTTTCAACTAATATTTCAGCTGGCAGAATCTCATGAGGGACCTTAGTAAGCTGAGGTTGCTGAGCAAATATTTGGATTTTTTTTGCATGCAATGGTACGAGAGCTAGACAAGAGTGTTCATTTTCACCTATTATCATTTATACCAGTGGTTCTCAACCTGTGGGTCGGGACCCCATTTGGGGTCGATCGACCATTTCACGGGGGTCGCCAAGCAAGGCTGTCCGCCATTTTTTTCATCCGCCATTTTTTCCCCTTTTCCGGCAGGTGCCTTACCTCTCTTGAGCTGGGCCAGCTGGTGGTTGGCCTGCTCCGTCTCTGCCGCTTGCCAGCTACGCCTTGGCCGGCACAGGGGGCGGAACCATGCATGCGCGGCACTCCAGGGCAGGGAAAGTCCTTGACTTATGACCGGTTGGGTAGTCCTCGACTTACGACCGGTTTAGTCCTCGACTTACGACTGGTTTAGTCCTCGACTTACGACCGGTTGGGGTCGCGGCATTAAAAAGGTTGAGAACCACTGATTTATACGATTATTGTTATTTAACTGTAACTTAAGGATAATCAGATCTTGTAAAGAATATATGCAGAAACTGTCAAAATTTACTGGCAAGTAAATGTACCAAAACCAGTTCAAATTGTTGAGAATGGTCAGTCCAAGAAATTTTGTGGATCTGAAAGTATGTTACAAAACTTTGGCAACATATTAAATACATCATGGAAGAAAATCTGTGTTATAAAGAAACAATATTGGGAGATAGTGATGTGGAGGTAGGTGAATATAAAATCAATTTATTTAACAGGTCAGTCTGGCATCTATCTATAAGTATTTTAAACTCTCATCAAATAAATATTTGGAACTCTTTTTGGTCCAATTTGAAGTATATTTCTTGGTCTTCTGTTCTCTCCTTTGTTTAATAGTGACATACAGAGATGATAATGATAATGATAATGATAATGATAATGATAATAATGTTGAAAGGGACCTTGGAGGTAATCTAGTCCAACCCCCTGCTCAGGCAGGAGACTCTGTGCAATTTATGGTCCGAATTAGTTTGCATAATATAGAGCAGGTAACTGATTGGGTGAAGTTAATTTAATTCCAAACATAATTGTTTAAGTCTAAATCTAGATGTGTTTATTTCTTGCTTCCTGTGGTGCAACAGCTGCCTGTCATATTCATATGAAAATATAGACATGGCTGCCTTTTTTTGTTAGTAACTATTGACCATGGTATCTGGATTTTTAGGAATCATAGACCAACAAATTTCAGGTAAGTAGTAGTAGTAGTAGTAGTAGTAGTAGTAGTAGTAGTAGTAGTAGTAGTAGTAGTAGTAAAAATAACAACAGAGTTAGAAGGGGCCTTGGAGGTCATCCAGTCCAACCCCCTGCTCAGGCAGGAAACCCTATACCATTTCAGACAAATGGCTGTTCAGTCTCTTCTTAAAAACTTCCAGTGTTAGAGCATTCACCACTTCTGGAGGCAGGTTGTTCCACTGGTTAATTATTCTAACTGTCAGGAAATTCCTCCTTAGTTCTAGGTTGCTTCTCTCCTTGATTAGTTTCCATCCATTGCTTCTTGTCCTGCCTTCAGGCACTTTGGAGAATAGCTTGACTCCCTCTTCTTTGTGGCAGCCCCTGAGATACTGGAACATTGCTATCATGTCCCCCCTCATACTTCTCTTCATTAAACTAGATATACCCAATTCCAGCAGCCTTTCCTTATATGCTTTAGAAAAATTCAAATGATCAGAAAATGCTGGTAACATTCTCAGAGGTGAAAGACAGAGCTATCTTTCCCTCCTTATTTTAGTTTGAATGTGGCAGAGTGTTTTATGGACTCATTATTGTTGTCAAATGGGGTCCAGAAGGTGTGCCATCTCTGTCACAGCACCTGCCTTATGAAACCTCACCTGAGGTTTAGATAGCCCACTCCCCAACTCTATTGATGTTCTAGAAATCTTTGACACTTTAACTGTTTCCTCACTCATTAGGCTAAATCGGTGGTTCTCAACCTGTGGTCTGTGAAGGGTTGAAGAAATGTTATGACTTAAATCTTGAGTTGACTTGGTGGTATGTAGCCATGGTCCGTGGCCACAAAAGATATTTAAAGGGGTCTGTGGTAAAGAAAACATTGAGAACCATTAGGCTGTTAGCTGAGCAATGCTCCAGGGTTGTCTGATATAGATTTCTTTGAGGTTCTCAGCTGTGTTGCTTTAATTTTATGATTGTGGCTTTAATTTGGATTGTTGTAAATAGAAGTAATCATACTGCACATACCCTCTTGGATAGGTCAAGAACTGAAGGTTCCAAAATACACACCGGAAATTGGGTTTAGCTTATCTGTGGACCAGAACACAGATATTTTTAAAGCCTATCCCAGTCCTAAAAATCAGACCTTTTTTTTATAAATTATGATGTAACAGTTTTCAGTTTTCCACCTGTTGTAGCAGTTAAAAAGTTGAGTGTTGGGTTATCTATGAGTGATACATTTTTCATGGTATTATGTTGAAATGACAAAGGTTGGCTTACCCGTGGATGGGTTTATCTTCAATTATATATGGTAAATCTGGTATAAATATGTAACAGATTTGGTCATCCATTGACATAGAAGAGCAGTGATTTTAATTCAATCATTGAGCAACAATAGTTTACTGGGATGTCAAAGTGGCTACAAATTCATTATAATGATGCACAAACTTGATTTCACCACAAAATTGATTTAGATCTCTACTTCTTTTTGCTGTCTAAGAGGGAATGTGTCGGAGTGACTCAGTGTGTTGGCAATAACAGACAGGTGTTGGAAGATAGAAGATTTGGCTGGAGGAATTCAATAAATTTTAATGCCATTCTCGTTTAAAAAAACTGTGTAAAAATCAAGTGGCAAAAAGAAAATAATATTTTGCCTAGATGCAGTGATCCTTCTTCGACTTCCCAGTGTTTCTTCTACATATCATCACAGATGAAAAGGTCCATACTCACAAAGCTAACATATTTTTTTTAAGTATAGTAGCTAAACTGCTTTTAGTTTTTTAAATGTTGCATTGTAGGAGTAGACTATTTGGGGGGGGTCTGTGTACTTCATCAGTAATAGACCAGGATTACCCATAGATATCTTGTCCCCAGATATGAGGCTGGGCCCCACTTTTCTGGTCTTCCAGAAGAGCATTAAGACCTAGCACATGGATCCAAGGGTGGTATGCAACCCAGAGGGTGGTTGGTGAGTTGACGGGACTCCCTCCACCTTTTTAAACTTTGTTTTATCTCTGATTTTAATTCTATCTTTTTAAACGTGTCTCTTTTTATATGATTTTATGTTTTTAATCAGTAAATGATCAAAAGTCATTTACATTATGAGATGGGCTGTGTATACATTTCTAACAATCAATCAATCAATCAATTAATTAATCATATGCATATCTATACATATCTACATTCAAATAGATCCTTTTGACGTGGAAATCAGAAGACCTTTATTTCTCCTGGCTTGATGTTAGTGTCAGGCACAAACAGCCAGGGTCACACACGAATAGCCTAAGTCGTAACTTAATTGATTTCTACCTATATTACAAGAATCTCTCCAAACTGCTTGATTTCTCCTGGGAACAAGCACATAAGGTTTCATGGATCTGTGGGGGTAGGGTGGGAGGGTCAGGCTTATATCTCTGGTGGCTACATGAGAACTCAAGGCTAAGTCATCACTTGACCCCTCTATCCAGCCTGGTTGGAGGTTTCCCAACAGGGATCAAACAATTGTTTGGCCTGTTTGGAGGATAACTTATCTGGATGCATGAAAGTGAAGTCTCAGTCTCCACTCCCATTATTCTGATTGGGATTTACTGTCGCCAATAGTGATGGAAAACAATTATCTCAGCTACATCAGAATTATTGGAGGGGGGTATTTAAAACTTGCTTGATTTTTTTAAAATGCAATAACTTTGGAGAAAAATAACCCACTTCCTCAGGCTTTGCAGACCATCAAAAACATTCTGAAAAATAGATATATGCGGCTAGCAGACAGACATCTTATCAAGAAGACTTGTGAATTTTTCTCCAATTCTTGCTGTGCTGAAATAAATGACTCTTTGGAGAAATACTGGTGTGATAATAATCCACTGTTTAGAATGTTTTGTTATTGGTTTTTGCATCTTTTATTTACACTGCAATGGATACCATGTTGTATAATAATGTTACTGACATGCACCTGTAAAGATGCAAAGGAATGAACTGAACACTGGAGTATCTGCCAGTTCCAAAAATTAATTTTGGAGTTTTTTTAAGTTTAACCCCAAGACAAGCAGAGTGGCAAGGCAAAAAGGATGGATTGGAGAATTTTCTCTCATTTCTAACTTAGAAAGTTATGTATTTACCCATCCTGTTTAGTCCTTTTTGAGGTAAGCAATATTATAGAGAGAGTTAAAAAGAAGTATGAAATAATTAAATCCAAAAAAAATTTATTTTATTATTTATTATTATTATTATTAATAATAATTATTTATTTTTTATTATTATTTTATTATTATTAATAATAATAATAATAAAAAAATTAAAGCACATCTTAGCATACAATTCATTTTATGTTTCCTTTGAGATTCCCATCTGTCATTTCCATCTTACAAAATGAGAATACACTTTCATACACAGCTAGTTTTACTATTTTTAACTTCTTTCCTTCCCTCCCTCCCTCCCCTTCCTTCCTTCCTTCCTTTCTTCCTTCCTTCCTTCCTTCCTTCCTTCCTTCCTTCCTTCCTCCTCCCTCCCTCCCTCCCTCCTCTCTCTCTCTCTCTCTCTCTCTCTCTCTCTCTCTCTCTCTCTCACACACACACACACACACACACACACACACACACACAGTTGTTAACTTTCTCAGAATCCTTGTGATAATATCAACCGTATTTGGCTCAGTAAATATTGAATGATATCTAAATATAATTATACCAATAATTAAGGAGCCCTGGTGGTGCAATGGTTAGAATGCAGTATTGCAGACTAACTTTGCCCACAGCCTGGAGTTCAAACCTGATGGGGCTCAAAGCTGACTCAGCCTTTTTGAAGGAACTCTGTGTCCACCCAAATCAGATTGATAGGATGGTTGGGTTTCTTCAATTAAAGACCTACTTCTTATCCCAGGCAATTAACTAGAATGTTTGTAGCCCCTGATGAATGCAATGATATTTCTTTTATCATATATTTACTGTTTCATCTAGATTATTTTTATGTTGTCTTCTATTGTGAACTCCCTAAAATCAGTCTGGAATTGAATGGTGCTTAATTTGAATGAGTAAATATATGTTAGATTAGCATTTATATGTCACACTAGCCAATCAGCTGCCTCTGGGTTTTTTTTCAGAATAGAAATTACAAAATTACAAAAAAATAAGAAAATATTTAAATGCATTATGGCAAAAACATTTAAACAAAACCACCAGTAGAAATTGCAAAACCCAACTCTTTTACAAACTGTATTGTATGTTAGGAAAATCCAAGGAAATTAAGCGAGATTTATCCCAATTACTCTTATAAATAGAAGACTTTACAAAATGCAATAGTATCTTTATAAAACTTCTCTTGCAGGAAAGAAATAGAGACATGTTTCCCTTATACTATTTTGCCTTGCAATTGATATTTGGAATTATGAATTTACACAACCTGGAGGAAAATTTGACTCCCAAGATTAATAGCCCTTGATGGATATCCATAAATCCAATTAATACTTCCAGTTATTCAATGCTAAGTTAGTCTCCCCAATGCTTTTAGGTGCTGTAAATTTGAGTTGATAGTCATTTGATAGCATCCCTTTAAGAATTCACTTTTTTCTTAATCAAAAGTAATCACATTGTCCGGGTAGTTAGAGTCCTTGTAAGAAGATCAAATCATGTAGTCCCATCTCTTAAATATTTATTTCTTTTCTTTCAAGGAGGCCAATTCTACATAAATGAGTAAGTCGTTTTAGAGAAAAAGCTTGCAAGACTTTCATATCTATGTTATCATATATTCATTTCATTTTTCTCTCTCAATATCACAATGGAACTCCTGCATAGTGTAATTTCCAAGTAGCTCCTTCTGCTTTTTTGCAATTCTAATTCCAGCCTGACTATTGTATTACAAAAGACCTGAACAACTAGGACATTGCATGAAGGACTTTTTAAATTCTAATGTCAAGGATCGTTAATCATTTTTGTTGTTATATCTGAAACTTACAATGTCTACAGAGAAAGGAAAATGTAGGAGGGAAATCCACCTAGAGATTAATTTTCCATTTCCTTTATTCTGCCATAAAACAAAGACACCTCACCAATTAAAATAGAGAAAAAAATTAGGCACTCTTTTATACATTTTTACTGCTGCCATCATCGTATCTGTCTCAAAGTGTCATTGAAATTAACACTTATTAAAATTTGCTTTCCTTTGCTACTTAAAACCGAGGTGTCAATAAACTCATTTCTTTTAAAGAAAGACATCTTTGTATTTATATTAGCACTAAAATCAACAAGGAAATTGCTCGAAAGCCTTTGAAAATTAAAAAAAAAAACTGCCAAAACTTGCTTAGCTAAATTCGTAAATATTTTGCAAAAGAAAGATTACCTTGCTTAGCATTAGATACCTAGGTTTGTCCCCTCTTTTTTCCCAAGATAAAAACAGGTTTTTTTCCAGCTAATTTATATGTTAAATAATTTATAGATGAAAAAGTAGCGTTAAAGTATTATTTCTAGGTATTTTTATTAGTGATAGTAATGTACTCTGAAATGACTTTCTCATTCATTGATAAGCACAAGTTGTATTTCAGAAAACATTGCTTTGGAAGTATTATCTCAAAGCCTGCTCTTTTCCATTTTTTCCCTCTTTAGAGGGGAAAAGCCCTTTTCATGGTTGTTAATATTTTTTAACATCATTTGTGAACAGAACTACTGTAACCAGGATAAGAGCTTTCTGTGATGTGGGAACTCAGCAAATTTGCCTTAATCAACAATAAAATAAAACATGGCTTGGGATAAGATGCTAATTCAGTCACTGTTTGAAAGTACTAGCTACTTGTCACTTGATATTACATAGGTTTTTCCTCTGAACTGTTAGAAGACATATAGAGTGTGTAAGGTGCTCCTCAGCTAGTGCTTCCAAGAAAGCAGAACTCTTGAAACAGGCAGAATTATTTGAAGGTTTGACACAGGAACTTTTATTGAGAGCCAATGAAAGCAGAAAGGCAAGGCAAGCTCTAAAGAATTCCTGCGCAGAATGCTACATTAAAATATCCCTTTTCAAACCCCTCCCTAGAGCCCAACTGTCCAGTTCATTTCCAGCCAATCCACAGGTGTGAAGTTGTTATGGGAACCAGAGTGACAAGAGATAGCCTGGTCTTTACAATGGAGCAGAGACAAAGCAGAGCGCCCCTGGCACATTCCTCCTCCTTCTTCACACCAAAAGGGATACATCAAAGACACAGAGAATAAAGTAAAAGAAATACATCTGCTAGCCCTCTCCCAAATGAGTGAAACCTCTCCCTTTTCACTAGAAAGGCAGAGCCCTGAAAAGGTGAAACAGAGGGGATCTGACAGGGTGTGAAACTTCATTAGTATTGTTCAGCTATTGTAGAAGAGAACCATCAAATTCAACAATTATACAGGACATCTGAAGAAACCTACAATACCGTATCAGTTAAAACTCACAACTCAACTTACCCAATACAGGTAGTCCTCAACTTACAACCACAACTGAGCCCCAAATTCATGTTGCAAAACGAGGCAGTTGTTAAGTGAGTTTTGCCCCATTTTACGACCTTTCTTGCTACAGTTGTTAAGTGAATCACTGCAGTTGTTAAATTAGTAACACAGTCATTAAGTGAATCTGGCTTCTCCATTGGCTTTGTTTGTCAGAAGATAGCAAAAATTGATCACATGACCCCAGGCCACTGCAACCGTCGTAAGTATGAGTCAGTTGCCATGCGTCTGAATTTTGGTCACGTGACCATGGGGATGCTGCAATGGTCATAAGTCACTTTTTCAGTGTCGTCGTAACTTCAAACGGTCACTAAATGAACTGTTGTAAGTCGAGGACTACCTGTATTCAAATCTTAAATTTGAATGTTTATCAAAATTCTCAGAGTTATGTGAACATATTTGCCAACATCGTACCTGCTGCCTGCTCAAGTCAGATTTGAAACTGGCGCTGATTCTAATAAGGAAGTAACATTTCTTTCCCTCGTACCAAACTGATATGTTGGATTTCAAATGGCAAACTGTAAGCTGGAGGAAATTGCCATTCAGCCACACAAAAATCATAGTAGCAGCAAACAGTTCAGGGATTTTAAAACTTCCAAAATATTCTATTTAACTGCTTGGAGCTACATGCTAGATACAAATGATCCATTTACATCAAGTATAGCTGATTATACAGATCAGTCTTGTTAATGTTAATGGTTATAAGAACGTCAGAAGATTCTAAAGGAATTTAATAGGATAAGACAATGAAGACATTTCTAATTTTATTTTATTTTACTTCATTGTTATGTTATGTTGTTATGTTATGTTATGTTATGTTATGTTATGTTATGTTATGTTATGTTATGTTATGTTAATTTTTATTACTTTTCCCCCACACTGATTAATGTAGCTCTTATTGTTCCTAGAATTCTCTTAGCCACTTCAGAATATTTTTTAAAATTTGTTATGCAGCTCACTAACAGTGACCTGGTTCTTTTCATGAACACTCTAACAGAAAAAGAATCACATTGTATGGCTTTAATTGCCATGCTCTAAGCAATGCAAAAAACCAACTAAAATGAAGATTTTGGTTTGGTTTTTTTAAACCTGTATGAAAGGGAGAGGGAAATTGCACATTATTCCCATCTTTATAGATGGAAATGATTTGAATAGCTCTTATGCAAATGGTGTTGGCAGAATAACAATATGCACAGCCTTCCACACAACTTAGCTAGACTTGCATATTCTTACTTTGATTGTTCTTCAGAACACATAATTTAGTGGAATACACTACTGCACTGGTTACAAAGGAAATGTCCATGGATAACCTAATGGATTTTAAAATTGTTCCTCCAACAATGATAAGATTTCACCAGTTGCACAGGGAATTTGAAAGACTTTAGAAAACTGATTTTTATACTGTAGTCTTTTCTACATATCATGCCGATGTGACTAGTCATTTATATTTCTTCAAAAAAAGCAATGATTGATTGTAACTCATCTTGGAATGTCAGAAAAGAGATAGTCAGAAAATCATATTCAGAACTGAAGGCTTCTAGAACTAAGCTGGAGTATAGCAATTAAAATGATTGAATGCCACCAGAGTGACTGAATGGAAAAACCACTGCAGCCATGGGAACTTAACTGGTGTCCACAGGACAATCACACCTTCTCAGCCCAATGCACCTGAAGTGCTGCTATTCTGGGGTCATACTTAAGGATTTTCTCTCCTCCTCTCTTTCTCTAATTAGATCTATTTAGATCTAGGATCTATTATCTATCTAATTTGATTGGAAGCTGTCCAGAGTTGGATAGAAGATGGGCAGCAATATAAATGTTTTAAATAAATAATACCTACCTACCTACCTGTCTGTCTGTGTGTCTGCCTGCCTGCCTGCCTGCTTACCTACCTACCTACCTACCCTATCTATCTGTCTGTCTGTCTGTCTGTCTTTCTATATCTTCTATCCATATCCAGCCATCCAGCCATTCATCCCACAGGGTGTGACTCTGGGCAATATACAATAAAAAACAAATAACAAAATCCAAAGATTAAAGTATTCTACAATTAAAAACTCCAATTTAGTGTTTGTCATTCCTAGTGACAGAGTAGCAGAAAAAAAATATTACTATGGAAAATGCACCCATCCCACTAACTCCCCTCTTCCTTGACAACAACCTGTTGTCTGTGCCTGTTAACCCAATCATGTTTTGAGGGGTCTCAAAGAGGGGTTTCAAGGATGGGACTAGTCTAATAGAGGCCATATAGGCATTCTTAGAAATGGCAGATTGTCTCCCCTTGGTGATTTCTTCGTGAGCGTATACACTTGCCCATAAAAAACATAAAGGTATGCAAGGATTGCGATGAATACCTTGATGTCAGACCTTCAAAGTTACCTGGACTAAATACAGTTATAATAACAGAACCTTGCCACTCTGAATAGGTTTCCCTCCTCACTCCCTTTAACTTCATGACAACTAGGGAAGCTTTTGTCTGAGATACTTTCTCAGTATACAGTTTTATTCTGAACTCAGATTTCTTTTATCTGATCATTGTCTTCACAGCAGCTCTTCCTCCTGTTCCTTAAGGTGACTCATTCTTTCCTCTACACCTGGAGGCTAAAGGAGGCCTGGGAGATGGGTAAAAACCTCACTAGTTTTATCTTCTAATAAAATGGGTGTATTGTGATTGGGTATCTCACAGGAAGTCGTCTTGTAAAATGGCAGAGCATCTGTTAGGAGCAATTTTGAGTAGGCCTATGATGTGTTCTCAAAATAGCGAAGGATTGTGTTTTTATTTGGTTTTGAAACTTCCAGGCTTCTGTGCAGGCTTTCTCGGTAGCAGTCCTCATTTTATATAATACCTTTCCTTCAGAAAACTCTGAACAAGGAACTGTGAAATGGTGTCAGCCATTCCCTCCTCCCTAAGCACGCCAAAGCAGTTATGTTCCATTAGATTAGATTAGATTAGATTAGATTAGATTAGATTAGATTAGATTTCTACATGCCTGGGTTGTTTGTTACTGCCTTTTAAGAATATTATTTAAATTGATCAGTTTGAGTTTTTGCTTTTTCATCTTTGAAGCTGGAATTTGTTGAATCTGTTGGGACTGTGGTAGGTTATGAATATTGTTTTTTTACATATAAAAAAGCCCACTATAGTTTAGTAATATGTCTTCTCCTGTATAGCTGCTATAACACAAAGATATAGAGAAATTGTTCTTTTTTAAGGTAGGTATTTGAATTTCTACTTAGGCTAGACATACCATCCAGGTCCCTATTATGTAGGGTGGGAACTATGGCTGGATTAATGTCAGGCTCCAAGAACAAAGGGCAACACATGGAGATACTTCTGAGTAGTTCCTTTATTGTTGCTTACCTATTAACAGAAGCTCACCAGACTAAAGAAATTATTTGCAATAACTATATATATATACTCTTAAATGTTGAAATTCTAGAAAGAGTACAGAGTACAGAGAAAAGCAACAAAGTTGGTTAGGGGACTGGAAGCTAAAACATATAAGGAACAGTTGCTGGAATTGGATATGTCTAGTTTAATGAGAAGAAGGACTAAGGGTGACATGATAGCAGTGTTCCAATATCTCAGGGATTGCCTCAAAGAAGAGGGAATCAAGCTATTCTCCAAAGCATCTGAGGGCAGGACAAGAAGCAATGGATGGAAACTAATAAAGGAGAGAAGTAACCTAGACCTAAGGAGAAATTTCTTGATAGTTAGAACAATTAATCAGTGGAATGTAAGGGTGATCCATCACTGGACGTTTTTAAGAAGAGACTGAACAACCATTTGTCTGAAATGGTATATGTTTTTCTGCCTGAGCAGGGAGTTGGATTAGAAGACCTCCAAGACCCCTTCCAACTCTGTTATTTGTTGTTATGTTACTCTGTGAATTGCTAGGGAGAGCCATTTTTCTGGCTAACAGACATTTCAATCTCCAATGTCTCCTGGCCCTCTGGGAAAGAGTCCCTTCCTCCTGCAATTCCACCAGAGCTAGTTTGAGACTTGAATTTGTGGAAATGAATTGTTTCCTTATTAACACATTTATTGTTCATTTAATAGTCTGTTCAAACACATTCTTTGAGACCTCAGATACTTAATTCTAAGTGGGCCTCTTCTGACTTGTGGGACTAGGCCAGGAAATAGGTGGAGAGTTTGCTACCAATAATGAGACCTATGGCATATGACTCAGTTCAATATTATGCAGAAATATGAAAACATAACTTTAATGTCAAGGGGGGGGGGGAACAGCAATTAATATCCTTCCAAAGAAGATAAGTATTAGATTAGAGATATTAATATTACTTTGTGTAGCAGAATTCCAGAGTTAATTTAGTTGTAAAGCACAGGCCTTTATTTCTAATATTCTTCAGACGTGACATGCAAGGTGATTAAATTACAGATGCCAATGTGAATTGGCTTTGGCAGATGCAGGTTATCAGTCTAAAGTCAAAATACATAGAAGACCTCTGGCATGAAGTATTATCTGCCTTCATATGACTTTTATGAAGCTTTAATTCTTCCATTGTGATTATTGTTTGTCATCTCAGGATCACAAATCAAAATGTTAGAAATGCAATAAGCCCACTAGAACCAGACTGGGCTTTCTCCATGGCTCTTCTTGACATCAGAAAAGATCCAGGTCCCAGTTAACTGTTCCCTCCAGGTCTTGTCCCTCTTAGGACACTTGGGTCATCAGCAGCCAATTCACCTTTAAAATGAATTAGAAAACTTTTGCATCTCTTCCCACATTGTCCTCCTGGTCTGAACAAGGCACTCTAAGATGGCGTCAAGCAGTTGCTGTGGTTACCATATTGTGCCTTGCTCTGAGGATTTCCTGGTGGCAAAATATCGGGAATGAAAGGTAGGAAGAATATGATGAATGTCATTTCAACTGGCAGGCATCCCACCTGAAGCTGTGAATTTTCTTGAACCATCTGTGATCCATAGAGATGCACAGCTGCCTGAATTATTATCAGTTTTGGATTACTTAAGAACAAGAACAGCCCTGTAGTGACCTGTTCAATATGTTTGTCCCACTCGAGGAGACTCCATTGATGTGAAAGCTTTTGTATTCAATGGTGCATCCATTCAATGATAGCTGTCAAGCGCAGGAAATAAGGAGTCCAGGCAGTTCAAATTAATGTAGGTTTAATGTATGCTAATGCTCTCTACAAGAATATGAACTACTGTCAGAATAAATTGGCAGTAGATAACAGTCAATGGAATTCAAGGTGGGCTGGACTTAAACTTCTTGTGTGCATGAAGGAAGTTGAGACTGATGATGCATTTGGCCACTCCCTCGGGCTCAGCCTGGTCATCTCCTACATCAGTGTTATGTGGGTCATACTTAATCCACTTTATAAACAAAATATCATCAAGCACTCTGGTGGTTAACACTAATTAAAATATAATGCTAAAATTTAAAAATAAAAAATTAACAACAATAATAAAAAACCCCACCAAGAATTAAAGACAAGAAACCCTCACTTGTTGTAGCTCCTTAGTATCTGGTACTTCAGAGGCATGTTTACTTTTATCCTGGAAAATAAGCCTTTTCCTCTATAAATAAATCAAATGTTTCTGACCTGGGAAACTGGGTTTCAAAAGCAGACCATCATTTGATCAACTGTGATCCGCTGTCTGATCTATTTTGCTTTTTTCTGACTCTGACCTTTCCTTATTTAGCTGGTTTGGTGAGTTAGGCTTCACTACCTCTCAGGTTTCTATTCAATAAGATTTGCAGACTTCAGTAGAGCTGAAATCAAAGAATTGGGGAGCATTTAGGCTCTTGAGTTTATTCCTTTCCCTCTAACCACACTCCTGCTCAGTATAGGAATATAAATAAAACTTCCCTAACCAAGACTCTGCGTGACTGCATGCAGCAAACTTCTTCCACAGTAATTGATTCTGCTATCCAGGGAGTCTGTTAGATTTTTTTTTTCTAATATTGAACTTGATTTGTCTTCCTGTAGTTTAAGTTCATTATTCCATGCAGCTGCTGAGGTCTCTTCTCTGTGGGGGCCCATTGACAACCCCTGGAAGATACTGGTTTGAATCCTGATTACTGTCATTGCAAGGAAGGAAAAACAATGTCCTCCATATGCTATTTTCCCTGTGGACAGTTGTACACACTTGAGCAAAAGGGACATAATTTTACCAGCAACAATGACACAAAAAGACTTATCTTGAGACTCGCTAAGGACATATTGCCTATAGGGTCCCCAAAATCTGGAACTAGTACTGATTTTTGGATCTAAATGCCTTTTTATTCCCCTAATAAGCAGTGCCCACTAAATGCAATTATATGTACTTCTGAGCTAACAGATGTGGACTGTACTGATGATAATTTTGATGCCATTCAGAAAACAGACATTTAATGATGCCTTCATAACCGGATCTGAGTCATCCTCTGAAATTTCCATTTGCTAAGACTGCCCCAAAGCTACAAACCTCTATGAGAAATCTGATTAAGACTGCTGCTCATTGTGTGCTAACTAAAGCTTTAAATCCACAGTTTAGTAATTAAGGTCTGCTCAGCCAGTAAGCAGACATCAGGTTTGCTAGGTGGCAAGTGAGAAGAAATGTGGAATCTACAAGATCAGGGAAACATAGCCAACAACCTCCAACAAGCTACTCTGGAAGGCAGGGAACATGAGTGATGAGCTTGGACAGAAACCAGAACACAAGGGACCTAATCAAGGATTAGAAGCTGGAGAGCAGAGAGAACACAGAAAAACCAGACTGTCAGATTTCAGGCAAGGCTGAAGCAGACCACATGGGAACAGTGAGACAAAGCACAGAGCAGGGAAACATGGCTGGAAAAATAATGAGTCCAGAGTTGATACATTAAGAATCCATAATTTCTAAAGTTGTGCCAGGATTCCTCTTCCTATACCTGATACATGTTTTGCCCAAGAACTGGGTGACAAAATCCATGACTGCTACAAGCACAAATATGCTAGGGATATAATCAAAGGATTCCAACTCATTGTGTCTTCTTTGTTAGCCCACTAGCATCATAACCACCACCACACCTTTGCAGAAGCTTCACAGAAAAGGGAGAGAGAAGAATGTATTGTTGTAAAACCACCTACACAGAGTTCTCATCGGCTCCCAACTAGACCATGAAGAACTTATTTTTAAATTTAAAGTTACCTTTTCCTTTCTCCCTCCCTCCTCCTCATTTTCACATGGGTTTTCTTTCTTTTTCAGTTTTTAAACATTTGCCTATTTAATAATTTATTTCATTCAACTGCTTTGTTTTCTACCCAATTAATTCTAGATTGTAGGCAGTTTGCAATCAGCTGCATGATACACAAATGGAAAACACAAAAGCCCGATGTCACTGCCACTGAAACAAACTGACAAAAGGCCAACTCTACACTGAAGGCACTTTAACTTTCCAATATGAGGGAACCATTCTGATCTCAAGGAGAAGGCTATTCCAGAGCAAGAAGGCTATGGCTGAGAAAACTTGCTTCCAGAACTTTATCCCTTGCTCTTCCAAAAGGCAGGAGGTCCATAGGAGGCTCTCCTGACCCCAAAGGACAGAACAGGTAATTCATAAGTCATAACCAGCATCTTGAACTGGATCTGGAAGCCTATTGGCAACCAGCACAGCTCATACAAAGTGGTCCCATTCTGTTCAACTATAGGTAGTCCCTGAGTTATAACTATAATGAAGCCTGCCCATGATAGCTGTAACTGCTTATAAATTAGGGCACCCATGAGACCAACTTAATTTTATGACCTTTTGGCAGTGCTTGTTAAAGGGAATGCCACTGTCGTTAAGCAAACCAATGGTTCACTATGGGTGTGGTTTTGCTGAAAACTGGAAGTATTTGCAATCGTAAAACATGGTCACATGATTGTTGGACACTACAGATGGCTGTACATGCAGGCTGGTGATGTGACTGTCAGAACATTGAATCTGATGGACCCCCTGGGAGGTCCATCATAACTCTGAACATTCACTAAGTGACCAGTAGTAAGTTGGGGACTACCTGTAGTTTGTTCCAGTCAGCATGCTGGCTGCTGAGTTGAAGCTAAGAGCTCTTGTTGCATGAAGCGTTCATTGGTGGATCCACAGCACAGAAGCAGAGCATCTTCTTTATGGCAAAACAAGTCCCTAGGTTCGGTCTCTGGCATCTTTAAGACAGATCATATTGTTGATGATAGGAAAGCCATTTGCTTGCAACCCCAAAGTCATTGCAGGTGGCCTGTGATTAGACAGAAGGCAGCTTGCTATGCTTTATGACTCACTCTGTATTGGCAGCTGTCCGTAGGAAGGCAGGAGAAGGCTTGACATAAATTGATGCCTCTGCTTCCTGCTCTTCAATGAAGGCCACTCTTCCCACGTTCCCTTTCTTGGGCTTCGCCAGGAATCGCTAATACTTTAGCTGGGCTCCCAGTAACAACCTATTTATCAAGGGCTCTTTACTTGGAATTGTAAGCTGTTGGGAAGCCCTGTGAATAATTGATATCTCTTTATTACTCACTCTTGGCGCTCCTTGCATAAAGAAAAACATTTTGTCTTTTATCGTTTACTCTCATGTGTGCTGAGATGAATCTGGCTGAAGGCATGTAAAAATTAACAGCCGCAGGGACTTCCATTTCTAAATTGTTGTGGGCCAAATAGGCTAGTAGGGACTGCATTTTTCATTAGCCAGACATGACAATAATTGTCCACCACCACAAACCTACTGGCCCAAATGTGACATGCAAGCATTAACCATTTTATTTTTCTTTAAAATCCAAATCCTCATTCCTCCCTCCGCCCCCCATGCTATCTTTTATACATTGGGGAAGTTTCTGGTGATGTATTCTCTTTGTCCCTGCTTCAAGGAATGTACAGTATTGTGAGTTTCCTCAATAGAGTCTGATGCATATTCAAGACTTACCTGCTATACAAGATTTGTTCAAGGCTGCATGTAAAACACGTCATTGTCAGCCTTCCATTTGTCAAGTAATTTAAATGACAAGGACAAACTGCACTTGCAATTGGTACCAATTTAACTGGCAACGCAATAGGCAGATGTAGTCATACAGCAGCCAAGGGGTCAAGCATTGGGTTCATGTGCAGTTGCACAGTTCAGTTCTGCACACATTTATTTGGGGACAAAAATGCTTCAGAAGCTGAAGCTTTGATTTGTGTTCGATACTCAATCTGGGTGGGTTAGAGCTGGAAAGACAGCTGAAAGCTAGGTTTGAGTTCAAGAGGAGGAATGGTGAAATGTGAAATATGGGAAGAGATATATTCCCCTTTTCTAGGCACTTTCTTCAAATAATTATTCTACATCAGGGGTAGTCAACCTTGGCTCTTTTATGACTCGTGGACTTCAACTCCCAGAATTCCTGAGCCAGCTAAGCTGGCTCAGGAATTCTGGGAATTGAAGTCCACGAGTCATAAAAGAGCCAAGGTTGACTACCCCTGTTCTACATCATGGGTGTCCAACCTTGGCAATTTTAAGACCTGTGGACTTCAATTCCCAGAACTGCTGGCTGAGGAGTTCTGGGAGTTGAAGTCCACAAGTCTTAAAATTGACAAGGCTGACATTCCTCTTCTACATCTTCTTTGGTACATCGCTATGTCCAGTGATGAACCAACACCAGTTGTTTTACTCAATCTGCTTGGCCAGGGCTTATTTTTCTAATCTGAAATGTCAAAACCATAAAGTTTTGTTGTTGTTTTTGCCACATTTTAGGGGTAAAATTGTACTTATAATGATAATATCTGGAGATTTGCAATATCTAGTTAGAATTCAGTCATTTGACTCCATTCCCTTTCTTCTCAGATGACACTAAACTGGCAGAAATAGCCAACACCCCCAGAAGACAAGCTCAGGATCCGAAAAGATCCTGACAAACTTGAACAATGAATGTTGATGTCATGTGTCTGATTAACGAAACACTTCAAAGAACTTTCAGGCATTTTTTTAACCTAAAAGCTTTTATTAGTATTACAGAGTGTCAGCACAACATGGTGGATGCTAAGGTCTGAATTTCCCTTCCTTTGCACATAACATTCCAGACATTCCCCCTCCCCTATTTTGGGGTCATGATTTACATCTTCCAATTAACTTGGAGGGCAAAGATTCACTTCCGTTTCTTTTTTCCCGGGCTTTCCTTATTTTCTCCTCCCCTTTCCCTGTCACATGATTTAACTCTAAAAATACCAGACAGTATTGTCAAAGCAAGAATATTCAATATTAGCAGTGTTGACAGTTAATACATTTTAATGTGAAGAAAAGCAAAGTTTTACATTTAGGCAGGAAAAATCAAAGGTATAAGTACAAATTAGGTGAGACCTGGCTCAAAAACAGTAACTGTGAGAAGGACCTTGGAGTCCTAGTGGGTGATCACTTGACTATGAGCCAGCAGTGTGCAACAGCAGCCAAAAAAGCTAATACAATCATGGTTGTATAAACAGAGGCATAGAATCAAGAGCACGCGAAATATTAGTACCGTTTTATAAAACCCTAGTAAGATCACACCTGGAATATTGCAACCAATTTCGGTCACCATACTACAAAAAAGATGTTGAGATTTTGGAAAAAGTTCAAAGAATAGCAACTAAAATAATCCAAGGCCTGGAGACTAAAACATATGAAGAATGGCTTCAGGACTTGGGTTTGGCCAGTCTAAAGAAAAGGAGAAATAGGAGTGACATGATAGCAGTATTCCAGTAGTTGAGGGGCTGCCACAAAGAAGGGGGGGTGGTCAAATTCTTGTTCTGCACCAGAGGGCAGAACAAGAAACAATGGTTGGAAACTGACCAAAGAGAAAAGCAACCTGGAATTAAGGAGAAACTTCCTAACAGTGAGGACAATTAGCCAATGGAACAGCTTGCCTTCAGAAATCATCGGTGCTTCATCACTGTAGGTTTTTAAGAAGAGACTAGACAATCACTTGTCTGAGATGGTATAGGTTCTCCTGCTTGAGCAGGGGGCTGGACTAGAAGACCTCCAAGGTCCCTTCCAGTTCTATTCTATTCTATTCTCTATTCTCTATTCTCTATTCTCTATTCTCTATTCTCTATTCTCTATTCTCTATTCTCTATTCTCTATTCTCTATTCTCTATTCTCTATTCTCTATTCTCTATTCTCTATTCTCTACTCTATTCTATTCTCATTCCATTTTCTTAATATTATGTGATAATTTGTGCAAGTTGTTAATTCCCCCCCCTTGGTATTGAAATATAGGTTGATTTCTTCATGTCTGTTGGCCTCTGTGACATTCTCCGGATTTGCTAGCATGGTTTGATTAGAATTTTTACTGAACTTTCTTCTGTTGCTTCCACTATTTCTGTAGCAATTCCATCCATTTCTGCAGCCCTTTGACTAGGTAATGACGAGTGCTGATCTAAGTTACTCTTGTGATATTAGAGGCTGTATATAGGGAATATATTCTAAGCTAAATTATCTAGGATCAGCATACTTCTTCCACTTTTATTTTATTTTTGAATTTGTGATTTTTTTATCCATTAGCATACCAAAATGAAGTTGAAATCTCCTTCTGAATTCAGACACCTTTTGGGATCTTCCCTTGGTTTTTTTTTTTTTTTTTTTTTGTCTGTCTTATTTCCAGTCTTCAGATGGAACAGATGCTGTTGTAACACTCTTTACTGTTGTAACACTCTTTATTATTTCTTCTAACATCTCTTTGAAATAAAGAATTTCCTTCCCGAGATCTTTGCCTTTATTGACTTTTGCTTCTCTTTTTTTATGGCAATTTTCATCATTTGTTCTGAAATCTAGTTTGCTTTGTTGTTTTATTCTTGATCTTTGTCAGTCTCTTTTTACTTTGATCTTTAGCGATTTTGATTTCATTCTTTTCTGGTTCCTTATTAATTATGTTCTGGACTTCAACACTTTTCAAGGATGTTCTCCCTGAAAATTTCCCTGTGTGATTCTAATCTCTGAAGGTATAGATATTGCATATATCTGGATATCTTTTTCCAACCCTTCACTACTACAATACCAAGTATTGCTCTGTGTCATATTCCTTGATTGTTGGTTTTTTTACTATTGACAATTAGTCCTGAAATGCAGAAACTATCAAACACTTCAGTGTCTTTGTTGTCAATTCTCAGCCTTGTTGCTATACCTATTGTTTTATTTATATTTAATCAGACTCATTTTACTGTGACTTTCATTACTTGTAGATCATTGAATCGGGGCCCAGCATATCTTTGCTATTATAATTTAGCTCTTCCATCTCCTTGTATCAATAATAAAATTAATCTGATTTCTGCGTACTGTATCTGGTCATGTACATGTATGTAGGCTTTGTTCTAGTTCAGACATGTCAAACTCGCGATGTCACGTGACATTGTGCGACATATCGGAGCTTTTTCCCCATTGCCGGCAATGGAGTGGGCGCGATTTCCTCATGAGACGTCCGGCCTGAGGGCTGGCAGTTTGACATCCCTGTTCTAATTGTTTGAAAACTATGTTAAGAATGGAGAGATTACTGGATTGGCAGAATATCACTATTCCATTTCATTTCTGATTCTTAGGCCGTACACTTCAAGTACATTTTATATTTAAGAACCATTAGCATTCCAATCTTTAACACACACACACACACACACACACACACACACACACAGAGAGAGAGAGAGAGAGAGAGAGAGAGAGAGAGAGAGAGAGAGAGAGAGAGAGAGAGAGAGAGCATGTTGCTTGCATATTTTTTCAATTTTAAGTTGAAGTTGACCATAAAATGTGTGGACTTTTTTTTTTCTGCATCAGTAGTTGGAACATAAACCTGGATAACTGCCATATTAAATGGTTGTTTGTGAAGTCTATTTGATATTCTTCTAATTGATATGTCAAGCATGGGAAATCAGGAGTCTAGGCTGTTCAAATGGATATATAGGTTTATTGCAAGCTTAAGCTCTCTACAAGAATCTGAACAATTAACAGTCAAAGCAAATCAGTGGTAGGTAAGAATCAATGAAATTCAAGGTGGACTGGATTTAGATCTCTTGTGGGCACAAGGAGACTCAAGACTGATGACGCATTTGACTTTTCCCTCGGGCTTATTCTGGTCATCTTCTCTACATCTCATCCTTGAGTGCATTATACCTAAAGTACAGTCTTTGTGATGTCCTACCTGTTTAAGAAATTGATAACATTACTTCTTTGTTTTCTAATCTTCTCTATCACAGTGTCCAGTCCATTTTTAATTTGCTGATGCCTAAGATGTCAACATGTGATTGATTAATTTCATCTTTCACTCCATTGAGCTATTCCATGTTTGTTCTTTCGATGTACCATGTTCCCATTACAATTTTTTCTTGGCAGCTTTGGATTTTCTTTTTCTGCAAATGATCTTTCTTCAAAAGATGTTGAGACTCTAGAAAGAATACAGAGAAGAGCAACAAAGATGATTAGGGGACTGGAGGCTAAAACATATAAAGAATGGTTGCTGGAATTGGGTGTGTCTAATTTAATAAAAAGAAGGACGAGGAGTGACATGATAGCAGTGTTCCAATATCTGTACGGGTCTGGATGGGGAGAAACAGACTCAGGCTCAACCCTTCCAAGACTGAGTGGCTGTGGTTGCCGGCTCCCAGGTATGGTCAGCTGACTCCATCGCTGACTATAGGGGGCGAAACTTTGGCTCCCTCAGAGAGTGTATGCAATCTGGGCGTCCTCCTGGATCCACGGCTGACGCTGGATGACCAGTTGACGGCTGTGGCCAGGGGGGCGTTTTACCGGGTACGCCTGGACCGGGATGCCTTGCGCACAGTTACCCATGCTCTTGTCACCTCCCGCCTGGACTACTGTAACGCTCTCTACATGGGGCTCCCCTTGAGGAGCACTCGGAGGCTCTAGTTAGTCCAGAATGCAGCCGCGCAGGCGGTGATGGGAGTGACTCGTCGCTCCCATGTAACGCCGCTGCTGTGCGAGCTGCACTGGCTGCCTGTGGCCTTCCGGGTGCGCTTCAAGGTGTTGATCATCATCTTTAAAGCGCACCATGGCATCGGACCTGTCTACCTCCGAGACCGCCTTCTGCCACAGATCACCTCTCACCGGCCGATACGCTCCCACAGAGAGGGTCTCCTCAGGGTGCCGTCAACCAGACAGTGCCGGTTGGCGACCCCCAGGGGGAGAGCCTTCTCTGTTGGAGCTCCCACCCTCTGGAACGAGCTGCCCCCAGAGATCCGGGTGATTCCGGATCTCCCCTCCTTCNGTTTCAGCTGGCAGGACTGGCCTAGGGATATTTTAAATTGGATTTTAATTAATTTTAAAAACAGAAAAGGCCTATTTAAATATATCTTTTAATTTATTTTAAATTTTGTATATTTGTATAAATTGTTTTGTTTTAACTGGCTGTAAGCCGCCCTGAGTCCACTAGGAGAAGGGCGGGATATAAATACAATAAACTTCAACTTCAAACTTCAAACTTCAGGGGCTGCCACAAAGAAGAGGGAGTCAAAGTATCTTGCAGGACAAGAAGGCAGGACAAGAAGCAATAGATGGATCAAAGAGAGAAGCAACCTAAAACTAATTTCCTGATAGTTAGAACAATTAAGTGATGGAACAACCTGCCTCCACAAGTTGTGAATACTTCAACTCTGGACATTTTTAAGAAGAGACTGGACAACCATTTGTCTGGAATGGTATAGGTTCTCCTGCTTGAGCAGGGGGCTGGACTAGAAGACCTCTAAGGTCCCTTCCAGTTCTATTCTATTCTATTCTATTCTATTCTATTCTATTCTATTCTTCAGGACCTGGACATCCCAAAAGCTTTAATTAGCCACATCATAAACACTTTAGTACTCCAAAAGAACTTCAGATCCACAGCATGTGGAATACCATCTAATCTGAGAATTTCATCATCCAGACCATATCAACAACTTTGTCTTGAATATTCATGAGATTTTCTTGGTAAAATAAAGGCTGGCAAAGGGAGGAAGGGAAGGGAAGTTGGTTATGCAGATGCAAGTTACACATAGAACAGATTGCAAGTACCTTATCAATTAATCACTGCAATACGTTGAAAAACCCCTAGGGTTTGTTGAAACATGAGACCGCCTGAAAATGTTTCAACAATACATTGCTCAATGATGCTGTTGAAGTGCTTCTAAAGCCATTTTGAGGTTGGCTATGGATGTCTTGAGAGCTTGAAATGCTCAGGTATTACTTGGTCCTTTTTTTTTTAAAAGTCCTGATGTCAAACCTGGTTTTTCTTGTGGATGAGTTATGGCAGGGTGTATGTGTATGTGTGTGTGAGAGAGAGACTATTAGATTTTATTGCTGGCTCTTTCCTGCTGGCTCTTTAAATGACCTTTCATGTTATAAACAATAGTATCCTACTGGACTAGATACAAGGGTTGGGAACTGAGGCTATCATTTGTAGATAGTTTGGTTCCTTCCTAAGTAGGCAGTGATGTTTTTGGGGGAGAAGTGGTCAGTCAGTTTTTCAAAGGATATTTGGGATCTAACAATAGAGAGAGCTACCTGAATACATGATGAATTGTTGTTTCATGTCACACAGCATTTTATTGTTACTGTAGTAGTTTATTCTGTTTATTTTTGATGTATTGATTTTTTAAAATAACTATGGGTATACATTTGCACACTCTTGCTTGTAAGCTAAAGATGACCGAAATAATGCAAAGTATCCATAATAAAGAAGCAAAGAGGAAGAAAACTAACTATTCTAAAACAAAAGTGTTCACCAACAGCCTGAATATACAGTAATTTCAAAATCAATAGATTTTGTATTGAGCAAGTCAAGATGTTTAAATATTCATGCATAGCACAACATTCATTCCTGACAAGAGACTGCATTTATCTTTTAACCAGCATTTGCATGACTTAAAATTTCATGTATTTATTAAACATCCAACTAAGGTACAAAAATTCATCCATTTTTCTATACAAACATAACTACCTTTTTTCAGTAAACAAATTTTGTTCTTATTCCATCAGGCATTCTAACATTCACTGCAAATCATTTGGGCTCTCAGCCCAAAACATTTAGTAAGGGGACATTGTACATTCTTGTCTTATCTACTGCTCAATCTGAACCATTTGCTAAACAGTTTATTGGTAGTCATACATGTTTTCATCTATAATTTACTGCTGTTATTGTGTTCAGTAACCAACTTTCAAATTTATATTTATACCAAACATAGAATAGAATATTCTTTATTGGCCAAGTGTGATTGGACATACAAGGAATTTATCTCCAGTGCATACGCTCTCAGTATACATACAAGCAACAAAGTGATCGACAAAGTGATCAATCATAAATCATAAGATACAACCAACAAGTGATAGTCATAAGATACCAATAGGACTAGGTAATAGGAAAGGTGAGAAGGATAATAATAATACAGTCTTACTACTAGGAATATTAGAGTACGTTTATTATTAGAGAATATTTATTATATTATATTTATTTATTTTATTTATTTATTTAACTTATATGCCGCCCTTCTCCCCATGGGACTCAGGGCGGCTCACAGCATGTTAAAACAATATAAAACATTTCCCCTATAAAAGCCAATTAAAAACCAAATATTTATAGCTGTGTCTTATTAAAATCATTAAAATTGTCCCTATTTAAAATGTTTATTGTCCCTATTTAAAATGTTTATAGAATGTTTATTGTCCCTATTTAAAATGTTTATAGAATGTTTATTCTAAATATTAAACATTAATTTAACATTGAACATTAAACATATTAAACATATTAGAGAATGTTTATTATAAAGTAGAATAAACATTCTAATTTATCATGTGTTTCATGTGTTTCCTCTAAATCATATTCTTTTTTCATATTCTTGTTTTTTTAATGACCTGAAAATGAGTCAAAATCTGCCCAGCAAAAACACTTCACTTCCTAAGTATTGTTCATTGACACTTCTTGTATCCTTTGAATCAGAATTCTGCTGAGCACCTTTAAGGACAATAAACTGATTTCAATAAACTGTTTTGCATTTGCTGTTGTGATCCTTTCTTTCTATAAGGAAACAATAACATCTTTCTTCCAGTCCTAGACACAGATCCAGTTTTTAATATCTTCACACTGTTCAAGTAACATCGTCACCTGCAGCCTTCCCATTTTTCAGCATTCTCAACGCATTTATGGTTTCTTTTTCATCATGTTTTTCTTTGATATTAATAGTTACAGCATTTATTTCAGTCCCATTCTTTGACATATTACTATCACACTCATACCATTCTCTAAACTACTTTGTCCAGGATTCCCTTCTTTTCATTTCATTCCAAATAATTTCATTTTTATTTATAATTCCATTTACTCTGCTGGAGACTCTGTTTTCATCTATTTCCAAAATAATTCTTTTATTTCCATCAAAATCACTCTGCATTTTAGTGACTCCATTTAATCTGAACTATTCTGAGCTTTGTGACTATACTTTTTACAATTATATTTTTTTCTTTATTTGCAAACACTTGACTGCTGGTCTATGTGATACGTTATAATATCAATTCTTGTTTGTGTATGAATGAAGTTGTATGAATGAACTATTTGTTGTACCTTATCCATATTTTAGACAGTTAGTGCTCAATAATCAGCTGCACCCATCCGTCCATCCGTCTATCTATCCATCCATCCATCCACCCATCCACCCATCTACCCATCCACCCATCCATCCAATCTGATGTTACTATCCCAATTCTTCATGGTTCTTCTCTACTTCTCTATAGCTGGATTTTCTTGTACCATATCATGTCTCAAGCTAATTATAGATTGAAATACAGTTTATCCATCACCTACCTTTCTATCTTTATGTTTACATACATTATAAAATATTTCTTTCTCTCTTCTCTCTCTCTCTCTCTTTTGCATCAGTCATCTTATACACATTTTTTCTCCCTAATAGTCTCTTACACATAATTCAATCAACCATTCTGCATTTCTTATTAGTATACCTTTATACCTTTCTGTGGCAACCCTGTGATTGCCACAGGGGATCAACCTATTCTCCAAAGCACCTGAAGGCAGGACAAGAAGCAACGGGTGGAAACTAACCAAGGAGAGAAGCAACCTAGAACTAAGAGAAAGTTTTTGACAGTTAGAACAATTAATCAGTAGAACAACCTGCCTCCAGAAACTGTGAATGCTCCAACACTGGAAATTTTTAAGAAGAGACTGGTCAGCCATTTGACTGAAATGGTATAGGGTTTCCTGCCTGAGCAGGGGGTTGGACTAGATGACCTCCAAGGTCCCTTCCAACTCTGTTATTCTGTTATTCTATTCTGTTATATAATTATTTTTATTTTGTTATAAGGTGGTTGAGCTGTGCTACATACAGCAAGGTTTCCTGCCTAGCTGTGTCCAACTCTAAGGCATGGTGCTCATCTCCGTTTCTTGGCCAAAGAAGCCAATGTTGTCCAAAGACAATTTCTGGGGTCATGTGGCCAGCATGGCTATATGCCAAAAGTGCACGGAATGACCTTCCCACTAAAGTGGTACCTATTAATCTACTTGCATTTGCAGGCTTTCAAACTGGCTCAGTGGTTAAAGATGCTGAGCTTGTCACTTGAAGAGCTGACAGCCTGGGTTTGAGACCTGAGCTCCGTGCAATGGGGTGAGCTCCTATTATTTGAGCCAGTTCCCGCACACGTAGCTTTACGTAGTATTTTCTTACTAATAATAATCAGTTTTGGTTGTCACAAATGCAACCCGAAGTCGTTTTCAACTCCAAGCATGCGTTTGTATACCAGCTGGAATTTCTAAAGTAGATATTACCTTGTAAGTCAACATAATGCTCCCTCCATTCCATCAGTTAGGAGCAACATGAAACGTACTAATTCATACTCAGAATGCAGACAACAATCTTCTATGTGTAACGATTTCATTGTCTAATGTGGCTAATGTGCAGTCTGGTGTTTATTGATCCTAAAAGCATTTTGCTTATTGTACACAACAAAAAATATATACTTTCTGTGAAAGAACAAAACCACTGACCCCCCCACCCACCCAATGTGCAATGTTACACTGTTCTCCTTCTTCATCTGATGGACTCATAAGTAGTTGGTAATGGCTTCAGCAGCAGGGAAGTCTGTCTAATCAGGGAGAGGAAATGAAAGGAGGTAAACATTATTGTGAAACTGGGAGGTGGGAAGACAGAATACATAATTGCAATGGACGTTTCTCTTTCTACCATCAAATTTATGTATGCAGAAAAGTAAGAAGAGCTTTCTCTGAGTCGTAGTTTAGCAGGAACCATGTATTGTAAAAATCAGGACTGAAAAAAATGGTGATGGATATTTGTTGAGATTTATTCTAGCACAGTTGTCCAGTTGCAAGTGGATTGAACTGGATCAAACAAGTTCAAAAATTAGGGAAGAAGAACCACAGCACATAATTTTGCTGCTTGCTTATACTACACATTGTATTGTCAAGCAATA
>NW_015387669.1:116494-138119 GCF_001527695.2 Protobothrops mucrosquamatus
AAATTTCAGACAAATGGCTGTCCAGTCTCTTCTTAAAAACTTCCAGTGTTGGAGCATTCACAGCTTCTGGAGGCAGGTTGTTCCACCGGTTAATTGTTCTAACTGTCAGGAAATTTCTCTTTAGTTCTCTTCATTAAACTAGACATACCCAATTCCAGCAACCGTTCCTTATGTGCTTTAGCCTCCAGTCCCCTAATCATCTTTGTTGCTCTTCTCTGCACTCTTTCTAGAGTCTCAACATGTTTTTTTACATTGTGGTGACCAAAACTGGATGCAGCATTCCAAGTGTGGCCTTACCAAGGCATTGTAAAGTGGTATTAACACTTCACGTGATCTTGATTCTATTCCTCTGTTAATTATTTCTGTTAATTATAATTATTTCTCCCAAGCAAATAATTATAGTTGCCATAAGGAAAACTGGTTTGGGATAAAATATTAACATGAGAGCTTTGTTACATTAATTTGCCAATGGGGTTTTCAGCAAGCTTCAGAGTAGCCTACTCAGGCTAGTGTCCTTCAGACACATTTGTACTATCCCTTCACACATTGTACTATTCCTTGTCCAAACACATCTAGAAAGCATCAGATTGAGAATTGTCTTTCTAGACAGTGTTTTTCAGTGTCTAGCATAGGGTTGATCAATTTTATATTGTAGGAAGACATCAACAGTGCAGAAATTACTTTGTTCCATAAACTGATCCTGTTATGAGATGTGTTCTCAATGTTGTTATGTTATATACAAAGTTTACATAAGTTGAAGTGGCCATTCAGAACATGTATAACAGTAGCCCAAGCTAGATGTTATGAGACCATGGATAACTATATGTAGGCTATCTCTATTTCAGAGGGAAAGTGGTTTTATCCTATGCACATCTCAACAAATGTGTGATGGATGTTCACCTACAGAAGCAGTGGAGGAGGCTTTTGGCAACACAGAGCTTTCCCAGAAAGAGGCCCTGGTTAAGCGACTGCACAGTCCAGAACTGAATAGGGGATGAGGGAAGAATCTCACCCTAGAATATCTCAGGATACATTTAGTAAGTTAGAAGGTTATAGCTTTAGTTTGGCAAGATTCTGTCCATTAGGTGCAAGCAAATAAAGGATTGAATTCAACTGGATTTTGCTGTCTCATCTCTGGGTTTGGGCCTGACAAAAGTTGAGAAAGATGTATTAAGATCTGCACTGCAGTTTACCAGTTGGCTTCTGGGTATAGAGCAAAGTGCTGGTTATTATCTGTGAAGCTCTTTGGGGCCTAGGGCCTGGTTACTTGAGGGATCACTTGTCTCTCTGATAAGGACTGGCAAGGTATGCACACTGTGGATCCTGTCAATTAAACCATGTCCTCTTGTGGGACTCAGGAATAATGTCTTCTCTGTGGCCTACCTCTCTCCTTCCTCTTTTTTTTTAAATTGTATGCTGCCCAGAATTATTGAGGAATTTGGGGAAGCCTCAAAATTGAGTAAATAAATATAATACTTCCCACACACCCTTGTAATGAATTTCTTACATGTAGACAAGAGTAGGAACTTCTCACTATTTTTATGAGGACAATTCAGCAATAAACCTCCATTTGGTTATCAATGACAGACACCTACAGACACAGAACTTTTATTATACACATTAGAAAACTATATTACATTATTTTTTGACATAATCGCCATTCAAATTGAGGCACTCGTCATAACGTCTTACAAGGTTTGAAATTCCTTAGTAGTAGTCACTCGGCACCAAATCTGGGCTATGGGGGGGGGAGTTGATCAAAAACATCCCAACGGAACTGCTTAAAAAATTCTTGGGTGCATTTAGCGGTGTACAGGTGAGCATTATCGTGAATCAACCCCCCGTCGGAAGTGATGCCATAGAAAATCTCGCCAAATGTGAAGATGCCAAAGGAGTACTGCTAGTGAAGTCCACGGAGCATGGTTCGACCATCAATTCAGAAGTCTACTGTGAAATGTTACGAAAACTCAGACTACCAACCAGAACAAGCGTCGGGGAATGCTGACTTCTCATGTGGTGTTGGTTCATGATAATGCTTGCCCGCACACTGCTAGATGCATCCAAGCACTTTTGAAGCAGTTCCATTGGGATGTTTTTGATCACACCCCCCATAGCCCAGATTTGGCACCGAGCAACGACTAGTAAGGAATTTCAAACCTTGTAAGACGTTATGACGAGTGCCTCAATTTGAATGAGGATTATGTCAAAAAGTAATGTAATGTTGTAGTTTTCTAATGTGTATAATAAAAGTTCTGTATCTGCGAGTGTCTGTCATTGATAACCAAATGGAGGTTTATTGCTGAATTGCCCTCGTAGAATGACAGTTCCTTGCAGCACTTGTAATTCAGCGATCATTTGAGATCCACCCTCATCTCTGATTGTGGCTTAATATCAGAATTAGGTTGTTGTTTGTGATACTTTTTATCAGGAAGGGTAATGTTTGACTGAGCCCTGCCTTCACAAGATGTAAAGGGTTAGGGTTAGATGAAATAAAACAAGTAAATGAGTAAAACGAGCTTGCTTTTTCCTCTGTAGGAAAATTTGTAATCCATGGGCTGGAAGCCAGGATAAGAGTCAGCCTTCCCGTCAAAAAAAAAAATAAATAGGAGAAATATCCCATCGTTGTTGGAAAGAGTAGCTAAATTTCTGCTTTGTCATTTTTGCTACATTCCAAAAACCTTGATTCCCCCCCCCCTTTGAGAGTGTGTTACTTGGGCTTCTGCAGTGCAATTATAATTTGCATTTGAGCCAGATGATCAAATGAACCAGGTGCATGGGATTCCAGCCACCTCCACAGCTGTCCATTCCACCTTGTGTTCATCTCTCTCTCTCTCTCTCTCTAAATGTGAGGATGGAGTGTGTTGGAACAACTCCATGCTTAATTGTGCATTCTAACTAAGCACTGCACTGTACGTTTTGTCAGAGCAGTCCTATGTCATTTCTGGAAAGGAGATGAATTTTTACTCTGTTATCAGTATCAGTAATTGGCATTCAGTATTCTCCCTTCCCTCTCCATTACAAGTGATCACGAAAGAAGAGTAAAATAAAATACAGGTGCCATTGATGCTGTGGATTTAATAGAGAGGGTAATATTTGCTTGGAGAAACACCTGTCATGCAGCTATATCATTTCAGAGCCGGAATTTAATGATCTTATGATGTCCCCTTTAGATACATATTTGAATAACTTGCTGCGGCATATCCAATTCATCTTTTTTCTTCTCCTCATTACTATTCCTTGGCTTTTACAACTATCTCACTACAACTGGTGCATTAGAACAGGATGTCTTGCTGGCCCCCTGACATGGTGCACTCACAAATCATGGCTGTAAGGTGAAAACAATGCTTGGTTTAGGGGTGGAGGTATTCAGTTGCATTTATCTGGCACTAAACAATGTGTTCTTAAAGAAAAGTTATTTGCATTTGTAACTATGTGCATGTCCACTTGACCCCACTAGATTTTTTTAAAAGGAAAAATAGAAAAGTTGTAGAGCCATAGCATCAATTCCATTGGGCTTTAGACTCTCATTGAACCAAGACTCAGAATGTCACTGTCAATTGCTCCTCCCTGGGTGGCTACCTGTAGACCTAGCAAGATAGTCCAAACAAGAAGCTCACCCAGAACAACTAACTTTACTTTTTGGTAAGGCTAAATTAACATAATCTTGCAAGTACATTTCTCCACCATTGCTTTTACACACCCAGAAACTAGGGAGAGTTCCTTCTAAGATATTTGCCATGCCCACATTCCTGCTGTGGACTGAGCTACCTCTTATCCCCTACCTCCTGAGGTCATTCCCACATCACATTACACTAATTGAACCATCCCTGTCTAGTGGCACTTTAATTTTTGCTTCCAGAACCAGATCTGGGTATTCTGGCCACAAGACAATAGAGTTGTTGTATGAAGGTTCTTCCCTTCTGAGATGCTTGCCATTCACACATTCCTGTTGAAGGCTGAGCTATCTCTTATCTAACCATTGCTCTACCTGCGGCTGTTCCCACATCTCCCAAGGTCATTCTCACACATCATCACACTAATTGAAACTTCCCTGGTTAGCGGAAGTTTGAATTTTTTGCTGCCAGAACCTGTCCTAAGTATTCTGGCCACAAAACCAAAGAATTGCTATATGTAAGTTTACAGATAAATTATTGCTCTTGGTTTTTGCTGTTTGCTAAGCTGCAATGGATCTGAATCATATAAAACCAGACACATCACTAGAAGTCCAAATCACAAGACTATGTCTAATTTACTTTGGCTATGTCATGTGTGCAAATTCATTGGAGAAGACAATGATGCTAGGAATGGTTAGTGGAACAAGAAGAAGGGGCAAGCAAAGAACATGCTGGCTTGATAACATCAAAACTGATACTAAGGTGAACATCCAACAACTGAAAGAGATGGTGCATGACAAGGTAGAATGGAGAGCACTTGCCTATAAAGTCACGAAGAGTTGGACATGACTGAAAGGTTAAAACAACAACCAAAAGCCATAATGATGTGTCCCCTCCATTAACACGTGTAAGAGATCTGCAAGAGATCAGTATATGCTATCTGTGCATCTTTTCAAGTCCATTTTTTTTTATTTTTCATAGTTTGAGTTGGAAGGTATGTAGGAAATATTCATGTTGACTTGGACTCAAGTAGAAGCCTCCATAGACCAGGATCAATATTTATTTAACAGAATAAGGCGCTCTAGGGTCTTTTAGTTCAACACCCTACTCAAGCAGGAGACCCTATACCAGTGATGGTGAACCTTTTAGAGACCGAGTGCCCAAACTGCAACCCAAAACTCACTTATGTATCATTGAGTGCCAGGTGGGAATGGCCCATTGGGTGGGCGTGGCCCATTGGGTGGGCATGGCCCATTTGTTGGGCGTGGCTGTGGTGGTAAAGGCAGACTGGGTAGGACTAAAAAGTTCAATCAATCAATTCCAACTTTGTGAGATCTTTTTTTTCCCACGAGAAGTTGAAATTGATTGATTGAACTTTTTTTTTTTTTTGCACACGGTGGCGGAGGCCTAAAGTGAAATGTTTTTATAGGCTGAAGGCCTAGGACTAGGGTGATGGAGCGCATGCCCACAGAGAGGGCTCTGCATGCCACCTGTGGCATGCGTGCCATAGGTACGCCACCACGGCCCTATACCATTTCAGACAAATGCCTGTCCGATCTCTTCTTAAAAACCTCTGTGATGGAGCACCCACAACATCTAAAGGCAAGCCATTCCACTGATTAATTAAATTTCTCCTTAGTTCTAGGTTGCTTCTCTCTTTGATTAGTTTCCATCCATTGCTTCTTGTCCTGCCTTCAGGGGCTTTAGAGAATAATTTGACTCCCTCTTCTTTGTGACAACCCCTCAGATTTTGGAACACTGCTGTCATGTCACCCCTGGTCCTTCTTTTCATTAAACTAGACATACCCAATTCTTGCAAACACGATCAAGTTTGCTCACTTTCCCTGTTCAAACTGGAAGTAAGAGATATATGCCAGGCCTTCATCTTCTCTTCTCTCCCTCTATTGAGATCTAAGGTCAGAACAAAGCTGAGTTCTGGATGGTGATATTGATCTACAAATACTGCCCTTGCTTTAAAAAAAATTAATGATTTGCAGAATAAACTGTCAACAAAATAATTATTCTGTTTTTGCAATAACTTGAATGTATGGAGGGTTTCGGTGAAATCCAACTGATTCAATAAATTAAAACCAGCTGGATATTTAGAAAAGGAATCACAGAAAAGGACCACATTGGCTGGCCAGTTGATACTATTTCCTGAAGAATGGAGTGTGCCTACCCTGTAGAAATGTGTAGATCACTTGGCAGGAATGGCAAAGCACAAAAGGAGAGAATGAAAGGTGGACAGTGACATTTCCCTGCCACTCTGTTATCTTTTGCTCCATTTCCTTCTGCAAAACTAGCAAGGAAGGCAGAAAAGAGAAGAGCAGCTGGGAAAAAGGCAGGCACCATTCTTTGTTGGGAGAAGCAATTCCCCGGCTCACATTGCAAATCCATTTTTGAATGTCTCCAAGGATGAATAAATCAATAAACTTTTTAATGTTGCTGTGATTGGACACCCCTCTCCTCTCCATGGCAGGAATAAAAAGGAAATGTTTTTGCTTTTTTAGTGCCAGGAGTGATATTCTGAAGCCGTGAAAGCCCAATGCCGTCCACTGTAGGCCGAAAGAGGCTATATCTAACAAAGAGTAGTTTATGATAGCTGTGCACTGTAGGATGCTAGGAGAGTGGGTATGGCAGGTCAGTCCTGGAGTGCCTTGCAATAGCCTGCATTGTTAGCCAGGGGTATTAAATCCCTTTTGTGGAAGGATTGAGAGATCAGCTTGCAACATCATACCCTTGTTTTCATCCAAAGGTTGCAAGGTGACCAAATCCAGTGCTATGAACCTATATACAGGTAATCCTTGACTTACAACTGTTCATTTAGAGACTGTTCATTTATGACCATTTTTCGCACCTATGACCGTTGCAGCATCCCCATGGTCATGTGATCAAAATTCAGACACTTGGCAATTGACTCACATTTATGACAGCTGCACGTGATTCCCTTTTGTAACCTTCTGACAAGCAAAGTTGTCAGGATAATGATTTAAAGGCTAACCAGCTGATGTAATGTAAGGTGGATGATGCAATGATAGGAATAACTCAGCAGGTGTCTGTATCCCTTTAAGAACCTGAGTATAAAAGGGAAGGCTTTTGCTGCTGTGTTCTCTCTTGTCCGTTTCCTGCTGTAATTGCTGTCTATTGGAGTTTGCTGTATTACCACGTGTATGTATTTTGTTTCTAGTGTATATTGTAGATAGTGTAATATAAACCACCATTTAATACAAACCACTGTTTACTGTATTTAGTCTTGGGTTACCTCAGCGCAATAAGACTGTGCGTGCTCTGACAACAGCAATGAAAAAAATGTGACTTAGTTACAAAGTTACAACGGCAATGAAAAAATGTGACTTATGACCATTTTTCACATTTATGACCGTTGCAGCATCCCCATGGTCATGTGATCAAAATTCAGATGCTTGACAATTGACTCACATTTATGACAGCTGCACGTGATTCCCTTTTGCGACCGTCTGACAAGCAAAGTCAATGGAGAAGCCAGATTCCCTTAACAAATTAGTGTTACTAATTTAACAACTGCAGTGATTGACTTGACAACTGCGGCAAAATAGGTCATAAAATTGGAGCAAAACTCACTTTACAAACATCTCACTTAGCAACAGAAATTTGGGGCTCAGTTATGGTTGTAAATCAAGGACTACCGTACCACATGTATGTAACTAGAAAGACATTTGTTGTTGTTAATTGCGAAGTCGTGTCCGACCCATCGCGACCCCATGGACAACGTTCCTCCAGGCCTTCCTGTCCTCTATCATCTTCTGGAGTCCATTTAAGTTCACACTTACTGCTTCAGTGACTCCATCCAGCCACCTCCTTCTCTGTCGTCCCCTTCTTCTATTGCCCTCAATCTTTCCCAGCATTAGGCCCTTCTCCAGTGAGTCCTTCCTTCTCATTAGGTGGCCAAAGTATTTGAGTTTCAACTTCAGTATCTGGCCTTCTAAAGAGCAGTCGGGGTTGGTCTCTTCTAGGACTGACTGGTTTGAACGCCTTGCAGTCCAAGGGACTCACAGGAGTCTTCTCCAGCACCATAGTTGAAAATGTTTAAAAACGTTTCTAGGTATTACATGATTTCTTAATGGTATTTGTTGCATTTACATTCCATGTTTTCATTCTTTTTAATAAGCAACTAGGAATACAATTCAATTAAGAATAATTTAAAACAGAAGTGTTTGTGTTTACCAAAACAGTTAAAAATACATTATTCAGTGCAACTTCTAAAAACAGATTTAAAACTGTAGAAACCTTAGTAAAAAAATATTCAGTAATGATGCTCTGCATGTTTTTGCTATCTTGCTTTTTTTAAAAAAAAAAAAAAAATTGGATTTATACACATGGCAATAGGAACGACTATCAGTAGTTTACAATAAATCCATTGAATCATACAATAAAACTTTCACAGTATAAGAAATCAAGAGAAAATAAAAAAAGATAAAACAGAACCGCCACTATCACCACCCCCTCAGCCAGTAAACTGATGGCATCAATTCATATCTGAAAGTTTCTCCGAAATAGTTCATTTTTCAATGGCTTATATAAAGTCAACAAAGTGTTGGCTGGTCTAATTTCCAGAGGGAAATATTCTAAAGTATAGACAGCCCAACAAAGAAAAGACACTGTTGATTTTGTTCACCCTAAAAGTAAACAAAACTTTTAGGTTCATCATAAAAGTGGGAGAACCGCGAAAAATTTCTCTTGAAATGCTCACGTAGGGCAGGTCTAAACTAGTTGGAGGTGATGATGCTACAAATACCTCAGTGCTAAGCCATGTTCAGTTATAATAATAATAATAATAATAATAATAATAATAATAATAATAATAATAATAATAATAATAATAATAATAATAATAATAATAATAATAATAATAAAGTTGGAAGGGACCTTGGAGGTCATCAAGTCCAACCCCCTGCTCAGGCAGGTAACCCTATACCATTTCGGACAAATGGCTGTCCAGTTTCTTCTTAAAACTTCCAGTGTTGAAGCATTCACCACTTCTGGAGGCAGGTTGTTCCACTGGCTAATTGTTCTAACTGTCAGGAAATTTCTCCTTGGTTCTAGGTTGCTTCTCTCTTTGGTTAGTTTCCATCCATTGCTTCTTGTCCTGACTTCAGGCGCTTTGGAAAATAGCTTGACTCCCTCTTCTTTGTGGCAGCCCCTGAGATATTGGAACACTGCTATCATGTCACCCCTCGTCTTTCTCTTCATTAAACTAGAGTCTAGACATACCCAATTCCAGCAATCGGTCTTTATATGTTTTAGCCTCCAGTCTCCTAATCATCTTTGTTGCTACCAACAAGAAAAGTAAATGGGGGAAGCCAGATTCACTGTGTAATTCACTTACCGACTGCAGTGATTCACTTAAAAACTGTGACAAAAAGGATCGTAACATTGGGCACCACTCACTTAATAAATGTCTTGGTTAACAACAGAAGCTGTGGTCTCAAATAGGGTCCTAGGTCGAGCACTAACTGCAGTGATAGGGTGTCTAGAACCAGCATACTTAGCCCCACAGCTACCTAGCTTTGCATTCCTAATCAACGATAAAAAAGACTTGAGAGGTTATCTTGCAGAAAGACCCCTAAGAAATTCGTTGTTGTGCTAAGCTTTTCAGAAACAGTGGACAATAATATATGGAAATTATAAAAGAGAACCGTGATAATGATAAGGAGGAAAGAAATGCAAGGAAGTGGCAAACCCCCCAGAGTTGGGTGGCTAATAAATTTGAATAAATACATAAACAATAATTTAAAAAGCAGTACTGTACTATATTCACCCAAACCAATCTGTTCAGGAGTTCAGGTCACAGATCCCCTCTGCTAAGGTGCTCTATAAATCTTCTTTCACATTATGTGTCTACTGCCAATCCATAAAATGATGGCATCCTATGTCTATGAACTGTTTCAGCACTGTCAAGTGGGTTACCTTCTGTTGTGAAAGATTGGAAATCAAGACCCTGAAATATGCACTATGAAATGACAACTGTACTTTGTCTGGAATGTACCATGAAGGAATGGCAAAGTTAAGTTGTTAACAATATTGCACTGCATTGCATTGCACAATATTATTTTGTTTTAAACACATTTATATAGCTGTCTAACTTACATATGGGTGACTCTGGGCCACTTATAATATTTTTTTTAAAAAATCACATAATGCAAACCTATTAAAAAACATCCCTACCAGTAGTGGGATTGAAATATGGGAACAACTGGTTCTCTGTGTGGATGCCGCTTCCGGAAGTCCATTCTGGGCCTGGGCAACAAAAAATCAGCTACCAGTTCTGCTGAAGTGATGCGAACCGGCTGAATCTCACCACTGATCTGTACCCTCCATGGCAGCAACAACACAATCCAAGTAGCCACATGATTGGTTCTGTCTTCATTTGTGGTCCCCAGGCTGGGGCCTTTCAGAAAAGCAACAGGATGGAGGCCGATTAGATCTCAGGAGGAATGTTCCATAGAGAAGGGGCTACCATGGACAAGGCCCTTTTTCATGGTTCCACTACATATACATCTCTAATTGGTAGAACCCGTAACATACTCTGCCTTCCTGCCCGGTGGGCCAGGTGGACGTATTAGGGAAGAGTAATAGCAGGCTAAAACATATCCTTTCCAAGATTCAGAACTTGATTTGAAACCAAATCAAGATTTGCTCTTTTTAGAAAGTTCAGAACCAAAAACGATTCCCCGTTGTCAGTGTTTTTTCATTGATGCTGGTTTTTTTTGTTTTGTTTTGTTTTGTTTGGTGATTTGACAGCATTAGACTTTCTTGTCTTAGGAATTAATCCAAATATCTGTTTTGTACAAAGGGATGGATCCCTGCTGATTTTCCATCCATTAAACACAAGCGGCATGTGACACAATGGCTTAGCATAATTCTGCTAAATCACAATATTCCCACAATCATGCCAGGAGCCTCTTTTGCGTCCCAGATGTTAATGGCTTACTCTTGTTGGCATTCAGATAAAAGCCATTATCAGCGCAGCTTCCTGTGGTCCTCCTTTCGTACTGTCATTGCATCCCTTATCCTGTATTTAGATTTTGGAAATGGAATCAACAACACTTTTTCATTATTTACCATAATAACCGAGAGGGGAGCAAATGGTCAGTTCCCAGCTCTTGTTTACCAATTAAGGCTTTTATTACAAAATGTCGACAAATATGCAAAATAGAATGCACGGGCTGCTAAGCCTTTTTTCTACAACACCCTTGGGTTTGTTTTTTGAGGGTGCTATATTGCTACTGGCAGCCTGGAATGCTGCTTGTTAACAGCAATAATCTCCTTGTTTTAATGTAATATTAATGAATTTAGGGAGCAAAATTCTTGTAACAATACTTGGCATGACAGTATAATTTGATGTACTTAATTAGAGAGGATGTAACTTTTTTTTTTGAAGTACCTTGGGGTCCTCTTCAAAATTCTTGTGGTAAATTTTATAGGAAGGACCGCTCTCTAGTTCTTGCCATTTCTTGGCCAAGAAAGTAGCTTTAATCTTGTTTTTCCTTCTGCAAAGACAATTCAATGTCCATGTAGGAGAAAGTATGATGAGTTGATTTTTGTTTTATTTTTTATATTTGCTTTGTTTGATGCTGTCCCACTCAAGAACTTCCAATACTAAGAATATTGTAAACAAGATCTCTGAGAATCCATCAAAGATAATTCTTTGCAAATCTTCAGAAGAAATTTTTTGTCCTGACAGGTCAGTAGTTTGATTACATTGTTCTCTTCCCTACCCTCCTCTTTTTTTAAAAAAAGAGAAGGGGAGAGAGAGGGGGTGAGGAAATGTTTCCAAGCAAGTGAAGAAATCAAAACTGACAGAGATGATTATCTGACTTGGGATGCTTATGGAAGGAAAGCTACTTTCAGTATGACCATATAGCGTGGATCTCAACACTTTTCCTCTATAGATAGTATCAACTTTCAACTGGTTTACAGCCTCTTGCAGTGTCACATGGTATGTGACCATGTTTTATGTTGGTTTTGCCAAAAACCAGCACTTCTGCTTTTCGGCAAAACTGCTCCCCATAGTGAACAATGGGTTTGCATTTACTTAGTTACAACCCTAATCCTGACCACCAGTCCATTGAACAAATGGAATTGTAAAATCACAGCCCAAAAGTCATGGCTTGGATGCAGTGTGTGGTTTTACTGAACCCTACCCAATCTGATGGTACTACTTTTTACATGCTGCATGATCATTGTTGCAAATAAGTATTCATACCCTACTGAAATTAATGTGCAGACCCATATTACTATTCAGAAAAATTGTTTTAGAAAATTATGCACAAGGAAAAATTATTGTGAAAACACTAGTATTAGAAAAAATTAGATAATCAGAGAAATATTATACTTGCATTGTATACAATATGTACAGGGCATTTAAACCAAGGGTAATGAATGCCCCGACCCGTTACTATTTTAAATGTTGTGAGTCCAGTGCTATTGTGCACAGTATTGTTGTGGCTACCCCCGTGAAAGGCAGGAGGTCAGCCCAATTAGTCTGCTGGTAATTTACATAGCATCTGAAGTGCTGTTCCACCATTGTGTTTGCTTTTTCAGCTGCACCATTCGTGCTTGGATGAAAAGCTGACGAAAGCCCCTGAGCCGACCCAATCAGTTTAATGAATTCCCTCCAGAACTTTGCAGTAAACTGTCAGAAATAATCCTCTTTTGGGCTCCATGGAGCCAATATATGTATTTCAAAAACATCTTGGTTAGCTTCTGGGCAGAGGGAACTCCTGAGCAAGCGATGAAACGCACTAGTTTCATCAAAATAGATCAATTACAGTCCATATTACGGTGTTTCCCTTGCTCTCAGGCAACTCCACTATAAAGTCCATGGCTATTTCCTCCCAAGGCTGGTGGGCCATTTGGGAGAAGGAGGTTTTTGCAGTGCGATGGGTATTATTAACATGGTGTCATTTTTTGGAAAGGGGGGACATACCTCTACTTAAGCTGCTTAAATAGAGACAAGTTGAGCATAGAATTATTATTATTATTTTTGCAATAAAGAGAAACTGAGTGAAATTTATTTGACATGTCCTTGTATTCTTCCTTGCCTTTGTATTCCACTGCAGTCTGCTTGGTTTGAAAAAAAGAGTACTTCTTTGTAAACGTGCAAGTGAAAGTTTATATTTCCTAATGCCTTAATTAACATGCATACTGTGTGACTAAACTCCATCACTGGAAATTCATTAGGAGAAAAAACAGGAAGGAAGGAAGGAAAGAAAGAAGGAAGGAAAGAAGGAAGGAAGGAAGGGTTAATTATCTGACTAATGTAGAGAAATCTAGAAATACATATCAATTTTTTTTCTGTTAATAAGACATTCAGAAATATTTCAAGATTTTTGATACCATAGGACTTTCATATTGAAAAAATACAGGGTCCTAAAAGTTTTATTCTCTCGTGGAAGGCAACAAGATAAGTAATAGCTGGAAAGTATGGCACAGAAAATTCAAATTGGAAATAGAAAGCACAATTATTTTTCTGGGTAAGTGCAGTTTTGACTGTGTGTTGTGCATTACTTGCACCTCTTAGATTAGATTCCTTCCTACATTCTAGGCCATGATGAAAGATGCATTTAAAGTAATAAATAAAAACAGTTCATTCCTTTTTTAACCTTAACTGATGTCTCTGAAGTTTATGATGTGTGGATCACATCCCTAGCACTATGTCATCTGACTGAGTCTGTTTCTAGTCAGGCTACCGACCAAGCATTGGGACAGAAGTGGGGGAATATGATTGGGACCATAGCAGTTTAAATACCACTTGCCTCTGAAGATCAGAGTTTAAAGGAGATTAATTGAGATCTCTTCTAAATACAAGATCTAAATGCAGACTGCTTCAACAGAGTTTTCACTACTTAATTGTCTAGCCAACATTTTAATACCTCCAGGGAAGGAAATTCAGCTGGCTCCTGAAACAATCATTTCTATTGCTAAACAGTTTTTTTCCCCCAGATTTATTTCTAATGTTTAGCCCACAACTCCCAGTAGCCTAATGTGGCATTAGCAATGATGAGAGTTGCTGGGAATTCTAACTCAGGAACATCTGGAAGGCCACAAATGTCCAACTCTCCAGTGGAGGCTGTACACTTTCATGAAAGAGGTTTGAAAGACAGCCAACCAAGGGAAAACTTTTCAACCCTGGAATTCTCAAAGAAATTGATGCTGAGAGTTTTTGCATCTCCGTGTTTTTTATGGAGGCGAGTTTACAAATCATTAACGAAAGAGAAGAGTTGAATCAGGAAGCCTTCCATGTGCCAAAATGAAATGAACTGTGCAAAGAAACAAAGCACTGAAGCTGAATTTATTGTAAAAGTGGAGCCAAAAGAAATTCCATCCGTAGAGTAACTTTAAATTTCTGCTGCCATCACTACTTTAGTGAAATGGTGACAAGGTGTTAACAGACAAAACAGGAATGCTGGTTAGAAACTTGGGCAAATTTAAAAAACCGAAGGAACGGACCTCTTCAGACTAAAGAATAACTACATAGAAGTCTTATTCTCTTTGACATCCTATTCTCACTAAGCAAAGGAAGTTGTCAGAGATGGTGGTATGATGATAGTTCAAGCCACATAACTTCTTGCAAACATGGAATCAAATTCAGCCTCCTCTTGTCTTTGAATTCATATAGCATCTTAATCCTCCTGGATAAATTTCCTTTCTCCTGCAAATGCTCAGGCCATTTAAAGATGGGACACTAACCTAGCTTCTAACATGCTACTCCATAAACTAACTTGAAGATCCTCTGGACTGACTCAGTTCCAGAATTTCTCAGCCTATATGGCATTGCAAAAACATTCCAGGAGTTGAAGGCTGCACATCTGGTGAATGTCAAGAAAGAGAAAATTGCCTTATGCTCTCTTCTATCCTGTCTACTATGCATATTTAAAATCTATGCTCTAGAACAGGGGTCCCCAACCTCTCATCCGTGGCATTCCAGCAACCGGTCCACACAAACAAGCAAAGCTCCATCTGTGGGATGCAGGTAGCACACAAAACCATGCCCCCTCTTGTGCATGGAAAAACCTCTCTCCACGGAATTGGTCCCTGGTGCCCAAAAGGTTGGGGACCTCTGCTCTAGAATTTGTACCACTAAGCAAGAACTGCTTGGCCTCTCGGAATAGGTTCTCAACTAATCAGGTATGAGTAAAAGGTAGTTTCTGCTCCTTCTGCTGGGAGGAGGAACCACTGAACCAAAAAGAAAGCATCCAAGATTATTTCCTAGCCTGGCGTGATGGAATGTATCTATGAAAAATGAGATGATATGATGGACTATAGTAATACAGCAGATTCCCAGGAAGGAGGGAGCACATTCAAAGGAGGGAGGTGATTGAGACAAGAGACAGCACTGTCTGGAGCTGGATTGTGGAAAGAGATTGAGGATAGCCACTTCCTAGAATCTCCCATGGTATAACCCTTAGAGCAGAGGTCCCCAACTCCCAGTCCATGGACCAGTACTGAGCCGCAGTGTGCCAGCAACTGGGTCCCACAAACAAGCAAAGCCCCATCCGCGAGACACAGCCCACACACAAAACCATGCACCTTCCGGTCTACGGAAAAACCTCTCTCCACAGAACCGGTTCCTGGTGCCCAAAAGATTGGGGACCTCTGCCTTAGAGTGAGAGTAGAGAGTAGAAAAGGTTTAGTTTGGCAAGATTCTGTCTATATAAGCAAATAAAGAACTGGTCTTGGGCTGGATTGTTTCATGCCAGATTAGGCCTGGCATCTACATTTAATTCCTTCTCTTTTCCTTTATGTTGGGGTCTCTTTAAAAAGCCCAGAGCCCTCTTCCTAAATAGAGAAAAAAAGGAAAAGGTGAAACTAATATAGAGGAAATAGTAATATTCTTTTAGAAAGCAAACATATTTTTTACTGCTTTAAAGAATGCCCTTTACATGATCACTCAAACAAGGAAACAAATTAGAAACAATGAGGTCTTATATGGATAGATCATTTTTTAAAGTAAGAGTACAGTAACAATAGGAACCAAGGTTCTCTCTCTCTTTTTGCAACAGGTAGTAAATCTTTTGACACTTTTGATGCTGGTTTTGTTTTTGACATAATCACTAGTCAGCAAAAAAATACTAATGTCATTATCCTTCATTTTTTTATCACTCAAGTATCTATTATTATGGTACATTTGGTTATCCATTTGTACATCAATCATTTCAGATTCCAGATCTAAACAATACTTCCTCTTCATTGTAGGCCTACTCATCCCTTGCTAAATTGGAAGTGAGTTTTATTACAAAGAAAATAGGAAGACTGGATATGCAACTTTCAATAACAAAAATTACCCTTTTTAAAAATCTGATATGCCAGGAAAAAAAATAAGAGTAATATATAACATTTTCTCTTCTTTTGAGTCCTGATGGGAATAATATATTATGAAAAAGATATGAAAGCTAAAGCTAGAGGATGGCAGAAAACACTTAGTAGGATAACTACTATTATTACGCATTACCTGCAGTAATTTTACTTTATTAAATGTCTAATAGTATTTTTTTATAAAAATACAGTCATGATTTATTGAATTTGGTAAATATATACTTAGGTTCACAAGCTATAAAGTTGATAAAGCTTTTCATCAAGATTAATAAATTTAAAAGGGCTTATAAGGTACAGGACATAATCTTATCATCATGTTATGAACGTGGCATTTCTTTTCTTGAAGAGTACATTGGGTGCATAAAATTACAATCTTATATCCAATTACCTAGGAACAAGGTGAACTCAATGAGTCTCCCTTCTAGGAAGCATACTGGTACCACACAATATATCCAGAATTGCTGAGAGACTTTCAAATGGATTTGCAGCTGAACTGTGATTACTGCAAATAAAAAAAAATAAAAACAGAAACAGTTCCAAAATGGGGCGGAGGGGGGAAGACTTCAATTTTTTGCTTAAAATGCAAACTCTTTCTCCAATTTTAGTAAAAAATTCTTCCAACAAGCTGAGAAGAACTTTTTTCCCCTTAGGTTTTCTGTTTGAGACCTCTGAAAAAAAAAATAGGAAAGATTTTTAATCAGTCCTGGTATTTTTGTATAAAATCCAGATTTACAAATGGTCTATCTCATAACATATACTTTAAACTATGTATTGCCACCTTATATAACTGTTATATGCATTGTACTTAATTTTGAACCAAAAACTGCATCATAAAATTTAGAAAAACGTGCTTATAGATTTGTTTAGGAAAGGACTGAACAAAATTGTAAAGTTGCTCTGTTGCTCAAGTTTCTACTAATTGTATGCCCAATATATATATTTATTCTAATTCATAATTTTCCCAAGGATATTTCATAAATCTGTCAGTTTCAAATCTTTTTTTCTCCTCCCTTCCATTTTCCTAACTGTAGTACAGTACCTCATTTATCAGGATTGTCTGTCTATCTACCTTTCTCTGTCTATCTATCTGTTTCTCATCTCAGCTGTGGTACTTTTAGAAACATAAAAACTATATACTTATTGTAAACTATTTCCCAAATTATGAAAAGGAACTCGGGAGGCCAATAATTTATTTTATGTTTTTTTTTTTGCTTATTCGCCTAAACCTCACAGATATCACAGAGAATATCAAGAAAAAGTCTGCCAAGGTATTCCATTTGCCTTAGCACACTAAATTGAAGAGTGGCAACTCAACCTTCTTTGCTCTTCTCTCTTTTGTCTGTCATGGGAATGAATACACGGGTGGCTGAGAACCATTGCTGTAGTGAACACTTGTACTTTGGGGTGGGGATATGGATAATCATCCATGTGCACATATCCATTTTGATATTCTTTCAAACTTCTGTGGACAGAGAACCTCTCCATGTGAAACAAAATAAGAGGAGGAAGATCATCCCTCTGGAGATAAGATTGGCCTCCACTTTGATATTCTTTTGAAAGATCCTGAAGAAATGTCAGTGAGCCTGGAGACCCCAGAGGGATGCAGAGTCCAACAAGTGGTTTGTTTGATTGTTCTCACCAGGTTCAGTGGGTTTTGTGTTTGGGATTTTATTTCTATAAGCTGCCCAGAGTCACTGTGAATGAGTTAGGTGGCCATATAAATTTTCTTAATAAAGAAAATTGTTATAATCAATAAAGAGGATGAGACTGGCACACTGGTTTAGCAGGGCTAGAAACACTAAGCAAGTTTACCAGTGAATCCGGGTCATAATAAGAGCTGTCTAGAGTCTTTTGACTGTGTAGGGTATGATGTTGGTTAATTAACAAATAAATATTACAGAGGAAGCATGCTTTTTGTTATAACTGCTTTTGTTTTAAATGCTTTCAAGACTATTTTCCCAGCAGTATCACGTTCAGCACAATAGTCTCTGCATACTTATGAACACTTACCTAGAGTAAGAATGCATAGAGTGATGTTAGCTGGCTCCAGATTTCTATCAATAGTTCTTGCCGGGGCTTTTTTTCTCATAGAACACCCAGGACGGAGTTCCGACACCTTTTTTGGATGGAACCTTATAAGACAGGCAAGGTGGGTTGTATGACGTGTGTGAGTTTTGGCACATTTTTTTTTTTTAAGAAAAAAAGCACTGGTTCTTGCTGTGCAATTGAGCAATTTGTGTGTGAGCGAATTGTGTGCGTATATGCAGGGCTTTTTTTTGTCATAGAATGCACGGAACAGTGTTCTGGCACATTTTTTTGAATGGAAGAACCGGTTCCTTCTAAGCTGCCAGTGCGAGTAAAGGTATGTTTGCAGAGTGATTTTATGGACCCCCTTGGAAAAGGCTCAGGAGCCTGGATTGGGTTGTAGGGGGACCGCAAAGTCGCTCTGCAGCCATAGATCTGAGTGGCAGAGGTCTTTTCCAGGCCTCCGGAGCCCGGATTGGGTTGCAGGTGGTCCACAAAATCACTCTGCGGCGATGGATCCGGGCTCCAGAGGCTTGGAAAAGGCCTCTGGACCACAGATCGGGCCGCTGGGGGGGGGGCACAAAATTGTTCCGTGGCCACAGATCTGGACTCTGGAGGTCTTTTCCAGGCCTCCGGAGCTCGGATTGGGCTGCTGGTGGGGGGGCGCAAAATCACTCCGTGACCATGGATCCAGGCTCTGGAGGCTTGAAAAAAGTGACTATTAGTTTTCACACTCACAACTGTTGTAGCATCCCCATGATCATGTGATCAAAACTTGGGGGAAGCCAGGCTTGCTTAGTAACTGCATGATTAATTTATGATTTGCTTAACTGTGGCAAAAGGTCATAAAATGGGGCACAACTCACTTAACAATTGTTTTTTTCTTGGCAATGGAAATTTTGGGCTCAAGAACTACCTGTATATCCCCCAAATTTCCTTCCAGAGTTCAAGGCAATTTAAATGAGGATCTCCTTTAATTTTACCTCCGTAATAGCCATTGCAGGCCATAGATTGGGCTGAAAAAGAGTGTCCAGTTCAAAATTATTCTGTCGTAGCCAACACTCTTTAACCTCTCTGTCACCTTGTAAAGAACAATGATCAGATTGCACGGACCACTGCTTGAAAACCTTTTATTTATTGATATGCATTCCTCTAGATGTTATTTGTTGTTTTCCCAAGGGGGAACTAACTACCAGGAGACTTTTAAATATTCTGAGGCTCCCTAAAGCCTGTGCCAGGATATAAATTGAATAAATAAAGTTCAGGGCTGCAGAGCCAGAAAAAGTTATAATAATTAGGTTGAAGTTTTAAGCGCTCTTCCCTGGGAATAAAGCTTGATGGAACACAGTGGGGACTTACTTTACAATGAATATGCATAGTGCTATGCTATGGGTATATCTTTAATTTGACACTTACGCCAACAATAACAACAAAAAGGAAATAAAACAGCACAAACAATCACAGTCTTACCAATCGAGTTTAATAGCTTTTCAAATAGCATCCTGCAATGTAATGCTACTAATGAGCATTGATGAGTTCATCCAGACCTCACTTTTTTTTAAAAAAATAATAATAATATATATTTTACAACAAGAACCTCAGGCATCAACAGCAAAAAAAAAAAAGATTGCAAATGGGCTCCACCATGTCTGCCTGGTCCTCCTAATGAATGGCATTATCTGTGCTTAAGTCTGGTTTATGAAAGGAAAGTGATGGCAAGTGATGTCAGGAGACTGGGAATGGCAGTCAAGATGATCAAAGAGCCCCCTGCGACCAAAGAGTAAATAGATGTCTACTTAATCGACTGTCTCACTTGTCTAAGGCATTCTGAGGACTTTCCTTAACTGAAATGACCCCAGTGAGGTTTGTGCTAGCTGAATCAAACACTATGTTAAAACTGAACAGGGATAGACATACTTTTGGTGACCAACAACAGGCACATAACATTTTTCAGGAGATTGTGGACTATAGCAGGGGTCTTCAAACTTGGCCCTTTTATGACTTGTGGACTTCAACTCCCAGAATTCCTCAACCAGGCACACTGGGCTATAGTGACAGAGTAATAAAGCCATGCAGGTATGTTCATTGCCCAGATGCAACTGGTCTGGGCCAGGAATCTCTTGAGTTCCTCACTGCATTTTATTTATACTTCAACTACAGCTCCTTAAATATATTCAGACAGCCCGAGTGCTGAGCATATCAGTCTGTTAGGTAAACTATCTTCCGTTAATATTTCCCACAATATACAGGTAATCCTCAACTTACAAGCACTTGCTTAATGACCGTTCAAAGTTACTGTAAAAAGTGACTTATGGCACGTGATCATAAGTCATGTGATCAAACTTTGCATGCTTGGCGATCGGCAGGTGTTTATGATGGCTGCAAAATCCTGGGGTTCTGGGATTGCCGTCTACAACATTCCTAGGGAATGTTTCAATTAACCGTAGTGATTTGCTTAACAATCATGGCAAAAAGGTCATAAAACAGGGCCCTTAACAACTGCCTTGGAAATTTGGGGCTCCACTGTGGTAGTATGTTAAGGACTATCTAAACCAGCTACATTCCAAGTAAATATACTATTATAATTAAACATCCAAGAACCCCTAAAAAAATATTAGGCCTGGTTGCTAACATGATGAGCATTTCTGCTATCTGAAGGCTCAAAGAGGTCCATTGTTAATCCTTTTGTAAGACTCACACTTCACATTTCATGTGTTATTTTAAAATGATGGGAAACCACACTGCTTTTTTTGTTTTGTTTTGGCCATTGTGGTTGGAAGGGGCTTTGTGAGCTGCAAAAGAAAACAAAGAAAAAGAAAGCTAAGGGCTACATGTAGCCACAGGCCTCAGGTTGCCTCCCATATCAGGCTACAGCTATCAGGATTTGTATTCAATTGTCCACTTTCCCCAGCCACGACCCAATTATGATGTTTCCAATTAACTTTGTAGAGCCATTGTGAGAAGACAGGGAATATGGAGTGCTACTTTGACCTGGTGGTAAGATGGGATAGAGATAGAACCATTCATAGCTAAACAAATCTCTCCTTTGAAATGGTTAAGTACCTGAAAAGATGCTTATAAATTCTATAGCCATTTTAACCAATTTGAAGAATCGCATCCCATTATGAACACAGGTGGGTGGTTTCTTCTTCTGTAGATGATCAGAAGAACCAATTGCTGATTGGGGGCTGACAAAAAGTAGCAATTGTAAAAAAAGTCAAATTTTTCAATTGAAATATTAGTCCAAAGTCACATTTTCTCAACTTGGTGCCCTCTAAATGGGTGGATTTGTTACTTTTGGAAAAATTTCCATTCTTCTCGTGGTTCTTCCTACCAAGGAGGGTCCACCTGCTCTCCTAGATTGCAGGAACATCCATAGAGGTAGTGAAACAAGGTCAGGAGGGTGATTGTGACCACCACACCATTGAAGCCCCACCACTCCTTTTAATGTGTGGCAATGTTTCAATCAGATGATCAGAGTCTTCTTGACTTTTTTGAGTTTCCTCTGTTGCCACCCAGTTTGGGCAAGAGCACCTCAGAATAGGTGTTTCTCAGAGTAAAAAAAAAAGAGTAAAATAATAATAATAATAATAATAATAATAATAATAATAATAATAATAATAATAATA
>NW_015387669.1:138417-143488 GCF_001527695.2 Protobothrops mucrosquamatus
CCTTTTTGGCAGCTGCAGCACACTGCTGGCTCATATTTAGGTGATTGTCCACTAGGACTCCGAGGTCCCTCTCACAGTTACTACTATTGAGCAAGGTGCCACCTATGCTGTACTTGTGCAATTGGTTTTTCTTGCCTAAATGTAGAACCTTGCTTTTTTCACCATTGAATTTCATTTTGTTAGATAGTGCCCAGTGTTCTTTTCAGTTAGTTCTTTTTAGAATCATTTGACCATTTTCTTTGCTATAATCTCCTTTCAGCATCTATTTCAAATTGCAAATGTAACCTGCACAAAATTTGTGGAAGGGTTTATGTGGTACTTTAATCATTACAATAAACTGGTTCTCATTTGGTCTATCATATGATAGCATATTGTAGGTGCAATATATTCATAATAAGACAGTTGTCAGGGTTCCAGCTAAGGATCTCGATGAAGTAAATACACCAGAGTCATCTAGATATCTAATGTATAACTTTATTAGGTATCACATACCGGCCCTGAAGAGTTGAAAACCACCTCTGGCAATATGGTGGGGAAAAGATAATTAAAAGAGTAAAACTTTCCCTCCCCTCTCTGACAGTTTAGATCATATTGTCCAATTATTCTTCAGACAGTTGTTATGCTGTTTGCCACAACATTTCTTCGGTGACCTTGGTTCCCATCCGGATAGAATCCACTTGTGCATTGCAAATCTTTTCCTCCCTCCTTGCAGCTGCAGGCAAGTTAGAAGCAGCATGGCAGTCCTAACGCAAGCAATCTTCATAGCTTGACAATAGTATGATTCTTACATGTGAAAATAGGGTGCTGGATTTTGAAAGGAACAGGATGTTCAGGCTTACTTTGAAAGTCTGTTGTGGGTCAATTCTGTCAGCGTTCTCTGCAGAAGTTCAAGGACTGTATGGAGGAAGTTGGTTAATTTTACAGACTCAGCAACTTCTCACTTAGTTTCCATCCCTGACTCAATGAAATGGCCGAGAGAAAATGGATTCACGGTCTGACTATCCATCTGCCCTGCAACAGAAAACAGCTCATTATTTCATATTGTTTCAGATAAGGGAGGAAAAACCCTCTGCACAATTGTTTAGCTTCTGTCATCGCTATTGTGTGATGGTGATTAGATTCGCTGCATCTTGACAAAAGTCGCTTGAGGTTCTTCACATCCACAGCCTGGCCCCTCAGTACAAAGCCTTAGTTAGCTGGTCTTATGTAGCTTTTGTCTAATTACAATATTTTCTGATTTCTAAGGAAGTTAAATGAGCTCAATTGTCTGGCAAGGACAAGAGCTATAAGGCAGTTACACAGTTTTCAACAAAAAGATTCACTTTCCTTTGTTCTAGCTCTTTAATGGCAGATCTTTCCTCTCTGCATTTGGTGCTTTGGTCATGATGGCATTCATCTCTCACTGTGGTTTCCTAAATTCGATTCATGGCAACAGTTTTAACAAATTAGAAGTAAATTGTTCTGTTTCAGCCATCTCTTATTTCCCTTTTACCTCAAGAGAATTAAAGAAAGAGAATGTCTGGTTTCATACATTGCACCAAGCCAGTGGGATAATTAAATATGTGAATCATAACACTGAAAGAGCTCAGAGACCAGAACAGGCCTTGTTCTGCATTATGTGCCCTACTGGATGCATTTGAGAAACTCACAAGCCTACATTAATGTCACTTGCATTGTCACTTCCATGAAACAGGATTTAAGCATGCTGCCAATGATTCAGGAGCTGGCTATCAAATTAGTAGTTTCCGATAGCTTGTCCTTCCATTAATTTGTCCAGTCCTCTTTTAAAATCACATCAATTTGGTTGCCATTACAGCTATAGGCATTGTACAACATTTGCAATCACTTTCCTGTGGCCAAATGTAATAATTCCTAGCCAGGATAGTCATCACTACATCACTAGAGTACCCCCCCCCTCTCTCTCTCTCTCTCTGTGTGTGTGTGTGTGTGTGTGTGTGTGAGAGAGAGAGAGAGAGAGAGAGAGAGAGAGAGAGAGAGAATTTTATTTTCCTTTAGTTTAAGGGAGAATATTTTATAAGAAAACAAATATCTCTTGTTCCACACAATTTAGGATTTTGTTTCTTTGTATTTCCATGACTTATGACTATCACTTTGATACCTATCTCCCATTTCTAGATATATTTTTTTATTTCCACATATGTCTAGCCTACTTCTCTATATTTTTTCTATTATGACATTTTCTAAATGTCTGTAGTTATGTATTTCTGTGCTTTATTTCTCTATGCTTTATTCTGGCATCTTCTGTGTTTTACTCGAGCATTGCTTCTGTATATATTTCTAGGCTTCCTTTATATAAATCTTCCAGGTTTTATGGGTATTTTTTTTAGTTTGACAGTTTTTTAATTATCACCACCTCTGTTAATGATGAGGTGCTTAGCCACCCTTCAATAGCTTGACCCTCTGGGAAGCTATCAAGGGCTGTTTTTGATGGCTATTTACTAGCTCCTGAATCATAGGCAGCATGGGATGTCTCCCCTCCCGGCTGTAATTCTGTTTTCCCAGGCTGAGCTACCCTTCAGCCTGTTTGTCCTGGTTATGCTGAGGCTTTGTAGGGTTCTTTCAGTGGCTTCATCTTGAGACTCTTATTCAGGGAAGGGGCAATTCCAGTGGTTGCTATCACTTTTGTTCTGCTGCCATTCATCCTTTTCTCAATAGCTGCTCCTTCTGACTGGTTCCAGAGTCTTCCTGGACTTCAAGCTCCATCCAGAAATGCTAATTTGTTGCCTCTTTGCCACTGCTTCTACCATCTGACCTTTTTTTAAAATGGCGGAGTCTTCAGTCTCCAGTTGGACTAAAGCAGGGGTGTCCACCCTTGGCACCTTTAAGACCTGTGGACTTCAACTCCCAGATTGGCTGGCTGAGGAACTCTGGGAGTTGGAGTCCACAGGTCTTAAAGGTGCCAAGGGTGGATTTCCTTGGACTGAAAACTTGAAGAGGAAAAGAAGGACTGCAAGGCTTTTTCTTCCACATCTGATACCAAATTTCCAAATGGATTTGAAGCATTTCGTGTACCAACAATTATTTTTCTATAAAAGTGAATCTTAAGAGCACTTTTATAAATAACAGGATGGCAAAAAAGATTTCTGGACAAAAATATAGATTTACAAATAGATATGTAAATTAATTGTACTCATACTTTGGCTAAACCCTACCTTAAACTTGACTTTTTCATTGTCTGTGGAGATTCTCAGTCATCCAGGTCACAGCTATCCCAAAGATGCTTTTTCACGAGGCAGCTGGACTTTCTTGTTTGTCTTTGAAGACGTTTCACTTCTCATCCAACAAGCTTCTTCAGCTCTGACTGGATGGTGACCATTCCCTACCATCCAGTCAGAGCTGAAGAAGCTTCTTGGATGAGAAGCGAAACGTCTTCAAAGAAAAACAAGAAAGTGCAGGTGCCTTGTGAAAAAGCATCTTTGGGACAACTTTTTCATTGCTTAATACTTGTTATGAAGTTGTGTGCATGTGCGCGTGCACCTTCAAGTCAGTTTTTGACTTTTGGCAACTTTTTGGCAGTTTTCTTGGCAAGTTTTTCAGAAGTGGTTTGCTCTGGACTTCGACATAGGGCTGAGAGAGTGGGAGCAGCGCAAGGTCACTCTGCTGATTTTGGGCCTAAGATGGGACTGGAATTCACGCTCTTTCAGTTTCTAAACAGATGCTTTAACCACTACATCAAATTGTCTCTCTGTTAGGAAGTTACTCATATTTAATGTTTGGACCAATTGTTTCTGCACTCATTTTATAAGAGTGTTCACATGCTTTCCCCCAAAAAAATCTTGGTGCTTTTCAAAAATTCAGGATCTGAAATTGGATTTATTTATTTATTTTAAAGAAACTCAGATCATACACACTGGACATTTTCAATGAGATTAATCGAAAGGACAGGTAGTCTTCGATTTACAACCATTCATTTAGTGACCGTTCGAAGTTACAAGAAGAACTGAAAAAAGCGACTTATGACCATTTTTCACACTTATGACCGTCGCAGCATCGTGTTATCAAAATTCGGATACTTGGCAACTGGTTCATATTTACGACAATTGCAGTGTCCTACAGGGTCTTGTCATCACCTTTTGTGACCTTCTGACAAGCAAAGTCAATGGGGAAGCCAGATTCACTTAACAACTGTGTTGCTCGCTTAACGACTGTGGCAAGAAAAGTTGTAAAATGGGACAAAACTCACTTAACAATGGTCTCACTGAGCAACAGAAATGTTGGGCTCAATTGTGGTTGTAAGTCGAGGACTATCTGTAAATGGTCAAGAGACTTTTGTCCCCAGGCAATGAGAATCTCCTATCCTGGAGTCCAGAATGAACCAATGGATATTAGAGTTGAACAACCAGTTAACTACCAAAATTATGAATATCTTTTAACATTCTTAAGGGCCTTCTTAGCTTTTCTTTTCACATGTTCTCTTTTTGTATTCCAAAAAACACTACCTTCAGCCATGAGAGAGCTTCATTTCACACCCTACAGAAGTGCTACCAGGAGAGCCATTAACATTACTGCACTAAATGAATTAATGGGCTGATGACGAATGCCTAAGGCAAAAGACTTGCAGAAAGCTGCATCCATGGCAGCTTTCATATTCTCTGGTTTTACTTCAGTTTTTACTTTGGATCTTGAGACAGTAATAACAGAAAGCTGAAGGGTTGATATATTGTTTGATTTTGGGAGGGAGGGAATTCACAATAACAGGTAGACATGTGCAAATTGATACAATTTTTTTTTCTGTTTTATAATCTACATCAGTAGAGAAACATTCCAGTCTATGGTTATGTTTAAAAAAAAAAACTGTGAAAAATCTGCATCTGTTTTCATTCACAACTTTCCCTAACATATGGAGCTTTTGAACACAACTTCCCCTTTAGTACATAACTGTTAATGTAAATTCCTCAAGCAATTTCCATAATGCCATTCTTGATTGGGCAAATGTTCTCACTACAGACTTTTTATATCTGAATTTCCCTAATGTAATCTTTTATTGTTTTAATATGACTGTGTCTTTTGGTACCAAAGTTTCAAAGCATTCATTATCTTTTAAATACAC
>NW_015387669.1:143537-147561 GCF_001527695.2 Protobothrops mucrosquamatus
GAACACAACTTCCCCTTTAGTACATAACTGTTAATGTAAATTCCTCAAGCAATTTCCATAATGCCATTCTTGATTGGGCAAATGTTCTCACTACAGACTTTTTATATCTGAATTTCCCTAATGTAATCTTTTATTGTTTTAATATGACTGTGTCTTTTGGTACCAAAGTTTCAAAGCATTCATTATCTTTTAAATACACTTTTTTTTTTAAAAAAAAGACATGGCTTTTTAATGTGCATTTTTAACAAGAAATATATTCTATCGGAATTTAAGGTTGCTGTCTGTTGGGGTGAAGATCTTGGCTTATCTTGTAAGTAAATTTACCTGAAAATCTAGATTTATTTTACATTCATCTTACTAGGTAACTAGTTAGAATTGAATGAAAATAGGATTTAATAAACACAGAAATCATAAAACTAGTGAGAATTTTTACAGCTGTGAGTATTGCAATCATCATTTGTGATAAGACTTAAATGTAGGAGTCCTATAAGGGCCCATAATAAGAACCAGCACTGCTCAGACTTGCGAAAACTGTTTTGTAAAAATTGCACAAAACATTTCAGGCTCAAGGCTGGAAAGAAATACTGAAGAGTTAGTTAAGGTTTCTTTTTCTTGAGGAATTGTTGGGATTTAAACACTGAGTCTTATATTTGAGAGAGAGAGAGAGATGCATACATGTCAACAAGTCTCCAGATTCAGATCAGTTACATGAAAGACTTAAAGATGCTTAGAATCCTTCTTCCTTCGCACAACAAAGCATATTTTGAAGTTTCTGTTATTAGCAACTTCCTGAACACAGATATGCTTTTCTTAAACAAGATTTATGATTTACATTCACCTGAACTCTGAGGGCTGGCATAAAGTCCTAAAAGCATATGAGTTTCATACGCTATCCAGATTTCAATTAGCAATAATCGCATCTCAGATAAACCTCATTGGCTTTAACATTGGCATCTGCAGTTTAAAGATTTCAGCCACTGGGTTTTATTAAGAGATCAACATATATTCTTGCAGAGAACATTGTGCTTAGTGGACTGTGTCCTAACTCAGTTAGGCTTTTTTGTTCCCCAAATAGACTTGCTGTGGTCATAAATGTTCTTTGGTTGTCCTCTTAGGCGTATTTGAAAGATAAAAACACAGCTATCTCTCTAAAAACAAGGGACCTTTTGTGCAAAACCAACTTTCAGAAATATACTGGATTTGCCTTGTCTTAAAACCAACATTATATTCTAAGAACTTCTCAAAAAGCCAAGCCAACTTAACAGACGGGTATTTTACATTTGACCTGACCTACGACTGAAATAGGAGCGAGAGGTTAAAAAAATGGATTAAGTTTGTTTTCTCACTGTCAAACAAATGCACGTGGGAATGAATGTTACAGGGTCCCCAGTGCTTTATGCATAAACACAGAAGATTAGATTAAACTTTGTCATTGTTTTCCTGTGGGCACAACGGCACACATTAAAAATGAACTTTTGTTGCTTGTTCTCAAAAATAATAATAATAATAATAATAATAATAATAATAATAATAATAATAATAATAATAATAATAATAATAATAATAATAATAAAAAGTTGGAAGGGATCTCGGAGGTCATCTATTCTAGTCCAACCCCCTGCTCAGGCAGGAAACTTTTGGCCCCCTCAGAGAGGGCGCGCAACTTGGGAGTCCTCCTGGATCCACGGCTGACATTGGATGACCATTTGTCGGCCGTGACCAGGTTCGCCTGATTCACCAATTGCGACCTTTTCTGGACCGGGACGCCTTGCGCACAGTCACCCATGCTCTCGTCACCTCCCGCCTGGACTATTGTAACGCTCTCTACATGGGGCTCCCTTTGAGGAGCACCCGGAGGCTTCAACTGGTCCAGAATGCGGCCGCGCGGGCGGTGTTGGGAGGGACTCGTCGCTCCCATGNGAACACAACTTCCCCTTTAGTACATAACTGTTAATGTAAATTCCTCAAGCAATTTCCATAATGCCATTCTTGATTGGGCAAATGTTCTCACTACAGACTTTTTATATCTGAATTTCCCTAATGTAATCTTTTATTGTTTTAATATGACTGTGTCTTTTGGTACCAAAGTTTCAAAGCATTCATTATCTTTTAAATACACATTTTTTTTTTAAAAAAAAAAGACATGGCTTTTTAATGTGCATTTTTAACAAGAAATATATTCTAACGGAATTTAAGGTTGCTGTCTGTTGGGGTGAAGATCTTGGCTTATCTTATAAGTAAATTTACCTGAAAATCTAGATTTATTTTACATTTATCTTACTAGGTAACTAGTTAGAATTGAATGAAATTAGGATTTAATAAACACAGAAATCATAAAACTAGTGAATTTTTACAGCTATGAGTATTGCAATCATCATTTGTGATAAGACTTAAATATAGGAGTCCTATAAGGGCCCATAATAAGAACCAGCACTGCTCAGACTTGTGAAAACTGTTTTGTAAAAATTGCACAAAACATTTCAGGCTCAAGGCTGGAAAGAAATACTGAAGAGTTAGTTAAGGTTTCTTTTTCTTGAGGAATTGTTGGGATTTAAACACTGAGTCTTATATTTGAGAGAGAGAGAGAGAGAGAGAGGGAGAGGGAGAGGGGTCAACAAGTCTCCAGATTCAAATCAGTTACATGAAAGACTTAAAGATGCTTAGAATCCTTCTTCCTTCCCACAACAAAGCATATTTTGAAGTTTCTGTTATTAGCAACTTCCTGAACACAGATATGCTTTTCTTAAACAAGATTTATGAGCTACATTCAACTGAACTCTGAGGGCTGGCATAAGGTCCTAAAAGCGTATGAGTTTCATACGCTATCCAGATTTCAATTAGCAATAATCGCATCTCAGATAAACCTCAATGGCTTTAACATTGGCATCTGCAGTTTAAAGATTTCAGCCACTGGGTTTTATTAAGAGATCAACATATATTCTTGCAGAGAACATTGTGCTTAGTGGACTGTGTCGTAACTCAGTTAGTTTTTTTTTCCCCCAAATAGACTTGCTGTGGTCATAAATGTTCTTTGGTTGTCCTCTTAGGCGTATTTGAAAGATAAAAACACAGCTATCTCTCTAAAAACAAGGGACCTTTTGTGCCAAACCAACTTTCAGAAATATACTGGATTTGCCTTGTCTTAAAACCAACATTATATTCTAAAAACTTCTCAAAAAGCCAAGCCAACTTAACAGACGGGTATTTTACATTTGACCTGACCTACGACTGAAATAGGAGCGAGAGGTTAAAAAAATGGATGAAGTTTGTTTTCTCACTGTCAAACAAATGCACGTGGGAATGAATGTTACAGGGTCCCCAGTGCTTTATGCATAAACACAGAAGATTAGATTAAACGTTGTCATTGTTTTCCTGTGGGCACAACGGCACACATTAAAAATGAAATTTTGTTGCTTGTTCTCAATAATAATAATAATAATAATAATAATAATAATAATAATAATAATAATGATAATAATAATAATAAAAAAGTTGGAAGGGATCTCGGAGGTCATCTATTCTAGTCCAACCCCCTGCTCAGGCAGGAAACTTTTGGCCCCCTCAGAGAGGGCGCGCAACTTGGGAGTCCTCCTGGATCCACGGCTGACATTGGATGACCATTTGTCGGCCGTGACCAGGTTCGCCTGATTCACCAATTGCGACCTTTTCTGGACCGGGACGCCTTGCGCACAGTCACCCATGCTCTCGTCACCTCCCGCCTGGACTATTGTAACGCTCTCTACATGGGGCTCCCTTTGAGGAGCACCCAGAGGCTTCAACTGGTCCAGAATGCGGCCGCGCGGGCGGTGTTGGGAGGGACTCGTCGCTCCCATGTAACACCGCTGCTGCGTGAGCTGCACTGGTTGCCAGTGGCCTTCCGGGTGCGCTTTAAGGTGTTAGTTACCACCTTTAAAGCGCTCCATGGCATCGGACCTGGTTATCTCCGAGACCGCCTTCTGCCACAGATTCCCTCCCATAGACCGGTACGCTCCCACAGAGTGAGTCTCCTCAGGGTGCCGTCGGC
>NW_015387669.1:150042-152415 GCF_001527695.2 Protobothrops mucrosquamatus
CCTAGGGAGGATTTTAAATCGGGTTTATCTTAAGAGTAATTTTAAATAGCACAGCTTTAAATATTCGGTTTTAATTGGTTTTACTTGGGTGGGGTTGTAAATGTGTTTATGTTTTTTAATATGTTGTGAGCCGCCCTGAGTCCCGTTGGGAGAAGGGCGGGATATAAATCAAATAAAATAAAATAAATAAATAAATAAACCCTATACCGTTTCGGACAAATGGCTGTCCAGTCTCTTCTTAAAAACTTCCAGTGTTGGAGCATTCACCGCTTCTGGAGGCAGGTTGTTCCACTGGTTAATTGTTCTAACTGTCAGGAAGTTTCTCCTTAGTTCTAGGTTGCTTCTCTCTTTGGTTAGTTTCCATCCATTGCTTCTTGTCCTGCGTTCAGGCGCTTTGGAGAATAGCCTGACTCCCTCTTCTTTGTGGCAGCCCCTAAGATATTGGAACACTGCTCGTCCTTCTCTTCGTTAAACTAGACATACCCAATTCCAGCAGCCGTTCCTTAGTGTACACATACATGATAACACACATTTAAACATGCTAAGCCCGTATGTGTAGAAATCATTATAGCGACACCCCTTATAGCGTCTGATCTTTTAGGAGAAAAAAAAACCGCCTATGACTTGAAGCCGAAGTCAGACAAAACCCAAGCATTGCATTCAGGGCCCAGGTAAGCCGAGAACAAACCCAGTTAATTCAGAAACGAAACCTTCTGAATGTTGCGGGGGGGGGGTGACTCCCATTGAAAGCGCGGAGCTGCTGCGTTCGCCGGGGCACCGGCCTTTTGGCAGCGCTGCAGAACGACTTTGCCTCTTTGATCCGTCCCGCAGCTGCAGCGAGAACACGAAACAAACTTTTCCTTGGTTACGTCAGAAGCACTTTTTTTTGCTAGTTGTAACACGGGCTTCCGGTTACCCTCTAGCTAGCTAGCCAAAGCTGTTAACCGCGTCTCCCGGCGCTCCTTTACTTGGCCATCAGCCCAGGAGCTAAAAGCACAGTAAAGGTAGGCTCGATCAATTCACTCAGACGTTTCTCCCGGCATGACCGGGCTCGCGCTTTCTCCCCGCTTTATTCGGCCCGTTTAGCAAATGGTTTCCCCTCCGGTTGCTTCAGAAACGGGTGCCGTGTCGGGAAAGCAATGCAAGCAGCGTGTTTGCGGACAGAGCGAGGCGCTTTTGGAACGCCCCGGAAACTCTTGTGAGGGTTTTCAAAGGACCAAAAGGCGGCGGGAGAGGCCGGAACGCGAGGTGGGCGGAGCCAAAACCTAAACGGGGTGGGGCGATCTGTGTCTTTGCTCCCTTCCTAAAAAGCAAGTTATTCTATTTTAGGGGTTCTCCTGCGGAAGTAAAGCGCGGGTGCAATTCTTTTTCTTTCTCCTATACCACGCAGGGGCATCTGCAGTGTCAAAAAAGGCAAGAAAGTCCGGAATGGTATAGAATCTCTTGTCAGGGGGAGGGGGTTGGACTAGAAGACCTCCAAGATCCCTTCCAACCCTATTGTTCTATCCCCAACCCTGAAAGCAAAGACCCACTCTTTTTCACCAGCATTGCGTGTCTGACGGGGCTTTGATTGGACAGAAGATGCTGCTGTTTTGATTTTCTGAAATGCCCTCCCTCCCCTTCTGCCCTCGGATCTTTCTGGGGATCTATTTCTCACCACGTAAGATCATGCCAATATTTTATGCCTTGGGTCTACTGATTCCTAGGGAGAAGGACCAGTGCGACTATCCTTCTTTAGGAAAGCTCTTTTCCTGATGTCTACCTGACTGTCCACCTTGAAGTGCACTTTCATTTTGCTGATTAAACTTGAAAAGTTTATTTATCTAAAAAAAATAGAAGTTACATGAAAAAAATCTGGACTTTAAGCAAAGAAAAGCACCACATGCCATTCAAATCTTTTTTTAATCACACAATCAACCTACTACTGGACAACAATAGTATTTCAGATAGAAGAAATGTTTCTAGGCTAACAGTCATGCCAAATCATCTCTCAATGACATAGGATGGTGGCTTTTAACCAAACCTTTTAGTTCTTAAGATAGGGGTTCAGAGCAGTTTCAATGTATACATTTTGTATGTCCTGACATATTTTTCTCCTTCCTGTTCTCATCTGACTGAATGATTGATGTAAATATTTTCTGACATATTGTTACATTTGTCTTGTGGTGAGAGCCCTTTAGAAGGGATGGGGCAACTGAGTTTTTCAGGTGTTTTTCCTTTGGAGAGACCAGACAGCATCGGATCTTAGCAAGTAACTCTTGAATCAAAAGATGTGAATGTGTCACTCTGTTGCTTTGCTCATTTCTATTCTTTGTTGTGCATATTGATTTTGAAAGCATCTGCTGAAATTTCTTTGTTGTTTGGAGGGGCAAG
>NW_015387669.1:154320-156295 GCF_001527695.2 Protobothrops mucrosquamatus
TATATGTTTGTAATTTTGGCATATGAAGAAAATCCAAAAATCAAATTCAGCAAAATGCAAATTAAAAGCCACAAATGGTATTTAGCATAAAATTAAAGATGTTTAGGGTCTTGGCTGTTGTTGTTTTTTTCTTTGTGTATTTTTTTTAGAAGTGGTGACACACTCCTTTGTCATAGAATAGAATAGAATAGAATAGAATAGAATAGAATAGAATAGAATAGACCTTGGAGGTCTTCTAGTCCAGCCACCTGCTCAAGCAGAAGAACACAGAGATATGTTCTTGAAAAAATAGAAAAATCTAGAAAGAGGCCTTTGCAAAGCTACCCCTGATGAAATTGAACTTTATAGGGCCTCATGTTAAGCTGTCCCCATTTAAAAAGATATGGGACAGATAATGTAGCTGTGTTGTTCTTAAAAGTGTGTTTGTAAATGATTCCACCGAACTAAGTGCATCCTGCCTTGGTAAATGGCAAGACTAGAGAGCCAGCCACTACTGAAAACATAGTGTAAGGCAGTGCTTCACAAATTTTTTCCTTTGTTATCCAAAACCACTTATCAATACAGGTAGTCCTTGACTTACAACTACCATTGAGCCCAAAATTTATGTTGCTAAGCGAGACATTTGTTAATGAGTTTTTTCCCATTTTACAATCTTTGTTGCCACAGTGCTTAAGTGAATCACTGCAGTTAATAACACAGTTGTTAAGTGAATCACTGCAGTTGTTAAATTAATAACACAGTTGTTAAATGAACCTGGCTTCTCCATTGACTTTGCTTGTCAGAAAGTCAGAAAAGGTGGTCACGTGACCCTGGGACACTGCAACTGTCCTAAATATGAGTCAGTGGCCAAGCGTCTGAATTTGGATCATGTGACCCTGGGGATGCTGCAATGGTCATAACTGTTTACAAATATTTTTTCTCAGTGCTAAAGGAATGGTTGTAAGTCAAGGACTACCTATAAATTCTTTTTACCCAATATTGGTAAAACACTCTTAGTCAATTTAAATGTCCTTGTTGTGACTGGGTAATGGATTTATGTGTTGCTATCCAAAGTTAAAACCACCTTTACCCAATTTCAGGCAATCTACCGAAATTGGAAAGCACTTAGAAATCCAATCTAGTCCAATCTAGACTAGATCCCTGTTACTTAGTTCAGAATGAAAAAGAAAAGCAGTCATACCTGCTACTTTCTGTTGGATATGTTGGCTGTTGTATGCTCAAAAATGATTTGGAAGAAGTGCTACAAACCAAACATGGGCCTGAATAAAATATGATGATGCTTCAATGAGTTGAGTTTTAAAGCATCATCATTTTTTTCCCTCAGAATCATATGGGCTGCTTTAATGAATACAAGTGCCGTGATCCTGCTAATTTTGAAACAGTTCTTTCAAGTAATGTTTGATTTGACTTTGATTTGACTTTGAATGAATGCATCACTATACTATCTACATAAATTAAAATTGTTGCAAGAAAAATCTTCAGGGTTCAGTCCAAGCCGTGAATAAACAAAATGGAGGCTGCTTAGGAAAGAAGTTTCAGTTTATTGAAGAACAGAACAGCAACAGCATGCAGTTCTGGGAAAGCTGACAAAAATGGAGCTGGGAGTGGGTGGGTTTTTATACCTTTTTGGGGTTTTGTGTTTGGAGTTGTTCCTGTTTGAAGTTGTTCCTGTTCTTGTGCAATCAACTTTGACCTTTGATATTCTAATGGTGGTGACATAATTTACTTGGACTTCAGTAAGGCATTTGATAAAGTACATCACAACCTACTACTTGACAAGATAGAAAAATGTGGGGTAGACAGCATCACCACCAGATGGATCCGTAGCTGGATGACCAGCCGTACTCAGCGAGTGGTCCTCAATGGAACGACATCTACATGGAGGGAAGTGTGTAGTGGGGTGCCCCAAGGCTCTGTTCTGGGCCCAGTGCTCTTCAACATCTTCATCAACGATTTGGATGAGGGGATAGATGGG
>NW_015387669.1:157111-169516 GCF_001527695.2 Protobothrops mucrosquamatus
TATTATTATTATTATTATTATTATTATTATTATTATTATTATTATGCATACGTATAACTATGAATGAGCTGTGGTGGCAAAGTGTTTAGAATGCAGTATTGCAAACAAACTCTGCCCACAGCATGGAGTTTGATCCTGACAGGGCTCAAGGTTTACTCAGCTTTCCATCCTTCCAAGGTGGATAAAATGAGGACCCAGATTGTTGGGAGCAATATGTTGACATTGTAAACCACCCAGAGAATGCTGTAAGGCACTATGGAGCGGTATATAAATGTTATTGCTATTGCTATTTCTTATTTCTTTCTGCCAAATGTTGTTTTCAATTTAAAACATTCTCTAATCTTGAAAACTTTAGAAAGAGGAAAGCAGGCAAGAAGGGGCCAATCTGTTCCCATTCAGAAGCATTCAGAAGCAAGTGCCACAATCAAGATGCCATAGAAAACATGTTTCATATTAACAGACTCTTCTAGTACCTGGGGAGATACCAAACAAAATCCAGTATAGGAATTAAAAGTTTGGCATTCATTTAGAAAGGTAGCAGGATTCCAGATATCATAGTTTGAAAACTATTTGGGACTTTATAAGCATGACATTCAAGCTTATTTACTGGAATTTAATTTGGTGGAGATATGGCAGCTCTTAAATCCATCTATGCCAAAATTCCTTTTTTTTCTCAGCTCTTCCAAGCAAATTTACTTTGAAGGTTTTTTTTTAGTATCTTAATCTTACGTTGATTGGATAGATAGCCCTGAAATAGGTCCTGTTATCCTATCAATGTGTTGGTAGCATTATGAATGATTCAAAAAACATTTTCTTATCTTTTGCAAGATGCTATCAGTATGTAGCATTATTAAAATATTTGCATTTTATAATTCAGAGTGTTATAGGCAAACTAAATTGACAGTTGATGTACTATCACCCTAGAAGTGCTGCAAGAATGCAGTTTAGCCTTTGCATTTTCCATCTGCTCAGAATATTTTGAAAGAGGCACTTTAGTCCAGTGGTTAGAAAGCAGGAGACTAGATTAGAAAGCAGGAAACCGTGAGTTCTAGTCCAGCCTTAGGCATGAAAGCCAGCTGGGTGACTTTGGGCCAGTCACTCTCTCACAACCCAAATTGCCTCATAGGTTTGTTGTTGTAAGGAAAATAGGAGGAGGAAAGTATGTTGGATATTTTTACCCCCCCCCCCTGAGTTATTTGTAAACACAATTTTAAAAAAAACTACAAATCAGGATTTGGTCATTTTGTCATGATATATTTGTGGCATGATCCCAGGTTGTTGCAGAAGTCCACTAGGCTCTCATGAGGAAAATGTAGTCTGTGGTCACAAGTTCTTTATCTTGTTGGAGAATTTTAAGCCATGTATAGTTTTATACATACTTTCAAAGGTTTAACTGAATTATTTGCTTCTAATTATATATAAATCGCTTTAAAATTTTATTCTAATCTTAATTGAATTGTATGCTTGCCCTGGGATTGTTAAAAAAATGAAAATGTGAGATATCAATTGCATACATGAATAAATTTAATTTTCAGAATAACTTGAACCTAGTCTCCAATTCACAGCCATTATAAAAATTAAGGGGATGGGAATCCTCTTTTTCCCCTCTCCTTCTCATTATACTTTCCCAGATATTGGGGCATGCCAGTACTAAATGTTGGCATTCCACAAGAACTTATGCATGATTCTCAAAATAGATTACAACCTGCATTTTCTGAAATGCAGACTTGCAAGAGTAGTAGAGAGAAAGGAGGGTATTTTCCTAGGAAGAGCACAAGGCAACAAATAAACTGGATTCCCCAAAATTCAAGGGTGGAGGGAGCCTTTAATTCTAAATTTAGTACTGAATCCTTTTTTAATCTGGCATGGTAACTTTTTTGGCAAATCTTCAGAGTGTTGCAATATATCACATAGGTCTGCAATACAATATCCGTCAGAGCAATTGATGGAGATGCTTGACTTCCTTTAGAATACAACTCAATTCCTCTCTGTACTCTCTCCAGTTCTGATTCTGTTTCATACAATTGACATTAGTTGTTTTCCAGAGCTTGTCCTAAGTTTCAGTGTGGATTTGTTTCATGCCATCCTTTACCTGTTTCTTTTTTTTATAATTAGTTGCTTCTAAGTTTAGCAATTGCACTACCTAATGTAGAATCATAGGGATGAAAAGGATCTTAACATTGTAAATGTTAAGTCCGGAGAATAATGGCGAAGGAGGCAATGCATGTTGCTTAACAGAGCTTTATTCTCTCTCACAGCTAACAATCAACAACAAGAGCAGAGGCACGCAGGCCTCTATTTATACCCCCGGATCCCCGGGCAATTCCAACCAATGGCAGGCAGTCTTTTCCCGCCTTGTGCATGCGTGCAAGGCCGGCGCCACTCAGTCTGGTCCCGGGCAGCTTTTGCAATTGCCTGGGACTCTTGCATCATCCCGAGCCTGCTTCTGCAGGCTCAGGACACAACAGTAAATACATGCCACTTGCCAAGTGTCCGAATTTTGATCCCGTGAGCATGGAAATCCTGCAACGGTCGTAGGTGTGAAAAGTCACTTGTTTCAGTGCCATTGTAACTTTGAATGATCACTAAGCAAATGGCTGTAAGTCGAGGACCACCTGTACAATGCATGCTACTTGGAGACAGACTGCAATTTAACCAATCACATTTTTTTTAATTAAAAAAAAAAAAGCAGGACTTGCTGCATTCCTTCCCTCCCGGAAAAGCTCCGGAATGTATCTCCTATGGTTTGCAATATTGCTAAATTCCCGCCCACCATTTTCCTCTTTGTCTTCTCTGCTGCATCCTGCAGTGATGAATCCCTCAGTGGAAAAGTGAAGTAGACTGAGGCTGCAGGGAAGGGAAATGGACGGAGAGACAGACTGATTAGTGGTTAGCCTTTAGGAGGCAAATCTTCAACACAATTAAGTGTAGCATGCAGACTAGACTAATGAAGCTACGTCGCACCGATCAGTCTGGTGCCAGTTCTCTTTCCCTGAATCATAATGGGGCTGGACAAGGAACCTGAAGAGGCCTGCAACTTGTAGGCCGTATTTGGGAGTGAGGATGTTCTTCTGCATTAAATCACAATCCCTGGTGCTTTAAATGATAGTCGCTGTGCCATAATCTAAAACAAATTGCTTTTCACAAGGAGCCAGGTAAGCTTTCGCATCGTGATGCCAGAGAGACTGGAAATTCAAGCCACTTTGGCAGCCTTGCCTTTGAACTCATCTCTTTATCGCGAAGAAGAGAATTAGCCTCTTCACTGGGGCTTTTGGCCCTGTGTTTACACTTAGTGTTTAAATTTAAGGAAACTGTTCTTTGAGGGGTTGGATGCCTCTCCCTGTACATACGAGCGTGACGGTTTTCTCTTTGATCTTTCTGACTCTTAAAAAAAAAAAATTCTACTGCAGGATTTTCTGTCTGCCCTTAGCAAAAAAAAAAAAAAGGAAAAGAAGGAAAGAAAAATAACGGGGGAGGGAATTTTTAATCTGTATTCAAGCATATGCACCAGGAAAAAAGTAACTGAATTCTTCAGCTTAATTTGAAATATCACAAGGGAAATGAATAAAAAATCCCAACCAACCAGTCAACACTTCAGCAATTCAAAACTGCACTCTCCCACTCCATCCCCCGGGCCTTACCACTGGAAGGATGTAAGAGGATAACTGTATATCGAAAATTTCTGCCTGTGTGAATACAGCTCTAAATAAATATATACATGAAATATCGTTGGCATGTTAGACCGAAGGCTGTCAGGAATCCATGGCAGGTCTTATCAGGGGAAAAATAAGCAAAGCTAAAATGTAACTCCCATTTGCTGGGAACAAGAACCCAGATAAAAGAGGAATAGGCGAAAGTATGGGGGGAAAAATCTCTGAAGGAGATGGCCGGTTAAGAAATATGGAATGTAAACTAATAAAAAAGAGGAAAATTTGGAATGATGTTGCTTGAGTTCACAGTTTCCTCCACTTTAGATTTAAAATGTCAGATACTGGGTGTTTAAGCCAATCCTTGGATATCTTTCCCTCCAATCCTAGTCTAAATCAAGTTGCTTATTTTTTTTTGTCAACAGGGCTGCAGCCTGTTGGCAAGTGAAACTAAATGCCACAGTTTAAGATAAGATAATCGTTATTATAACTTTTTCTGTGTACACACTGGCACACATTAAAAATGAAAATCTAAGGCTCACTCTCTAAAGAAAATATGTGTGTGTGTGTATGTATGTATATAGGTGTGTGTATATAGGTGTGTGTATGTATGTATATAACCAAAGTTAGTGGGGGCCCGAGTGAGAGAGTGGGTACCCCGAACCAGGCAGATCGGACTAATGGAAGGAATAAGAACGTAAGATCACAGGGACAAGGAGAACAGGGGATAAGATCGAAGATAAGAGAAAGAGGGGGGAATGCCCCAGTTATTCCCAAGCCGCGAACAAATGAACCAGATGAAGGCAACCACGTGAATGAGCCTTGCAGGATAGGAACAACCAACGGAAGAAAAGTCATCGCCGGAGCACAGCTGTTGCAACTAGGACCGGTAACTAGGTCCAAAAGCCGTGTGCAGACTGTGTTCAACCTATAAAGACACTCCCACAGACTGGCTGATCAAGCCCTGATGACGTCAGCAGAACGCTGACGAAAGCTCGGCATTTGCATAGTGCATTAAACTCATACAGTTTAATGATTTTACCCTGGTGTTCGTTTTATTTATTTATTTGTTTTGGCATGGATGCACCCAGGGATCATGTTTTTAGCATAATTACTAATGTATATAGGTGTATATATATGTGTGTGTGTATATATATATATGTACATACCACACACACATATACATGTGCTGTATATATACATTTAGGGAATAAATAGGTGATCCTGATATAGTGCAATTTTCTTTTCAGTTTTATAAAAAGGGGAAATCAGCCCTATGTAAAAGATCCTTTTGATTCTGTTCTGATGAATTTAACACCCTACAGTTTCCAAGGTGTAAATACAGTTCATTTGGCTGTGGTTAATGCCAACAATGGTTTATGGCTTAACACACTATGTAAAATCAGCCAATTCTGGTTTATTCAATAAACTGATTAAGCAAACCATGGTTTAGCAGGATATGCAAGTGTAATCTATGCTTGTGTATGTTTCAGAGATTAAAAAAAAACAGAGTGAAAAATATTGTTCAAACATCCAATCAAGGACTAGTATCAAATCTTAACTAAGTCAATACACAATCAGAATTTCAATGGGTTTGCCTGTCTTTATTCTCTCAGCTGCTAGTTAACTTTTTGTGGTCTTCTTCAGTGATCAGTTTCCTTATATTTCCAGCTGCTCTAATATTTCACAGAGAAAAAAGAATTGTTCAGTATATTGGAAATCAATATTAACATCAGAACAAGTAGGGTAAAATAATTCCATGCCAAATGCTTGAGTTAGCTTGTCATTCATCTTTTGTTCTTTCTTTGAAGGTGGAGCCAGACATTTCCTTGAGATCATTAAAGTAGACCTGGGTCAATTCTTCTACTGCCCATTAAGTTACCTATATTACTGTATATCCCCATTCACTCAGGAAAAGGCAGCTGCTTGAAGTCTGAGCATTTATAAGTCCTCTCCAGTATCAGTTTAGATTAGCTTGCAACCAAAAATATATAGCCTCTATCATCAAATAAAATCAATGTGCAATTAAAATTAACTAAAGGCAGCAGTGTCACAGCAGGTAATATACTCAAGATTAAAAAGTACCAAATGCAGTATAGACAAGAAAAAAATGGATTAAGATTCTAATTTTTCGTTAATGGAGTAAACATAGTTTGTAATACATGGGCGTGACTGCCGTAGGTATACACATTCTCAGGAACGTGAATATCCTATAGAAGAGGAAAGAAAGCAAAAAAAAAATGATATTAAAATAGGCCTTCCTCCTGCTTTAATCATCGTTTGACCCCAAAGTCTCCAAACGACATCTGGCTGGTAAAATAACAGAATGTCACATATTATATGAAAGAGATTGTCCTTATCTGTTTAACAGGTCAAGATTATGGTCAGGAGAGATTTTGCCCAGTTTCTTTTGATGTGACAGATGGAATTGGATTTGGAGCAGAAATGCTGGCAACAGTAACTCGCCTCCTTATTATTTCCAGATCAATTACTGCTACATCTTTAGAGTCAACCTGGATTCCATGCATGCTAAATTTGTAGTCCATGCATGCTGGCTAGGGAATTCTGGGAGCTGAATCCTACCCTTCTTCAAGTTGTCAAGACTGAAAAACACTGCCCTCCAGTTGTTGCTCCTTCAGCCTTTGGGATGAGGTCACCATGATGAGCAAATGGAAGGAACAGGAATCTTGGGGGGCTGCAACAGCCTCACGTGGGCAAGCTAGAAGTCTGCACAACCTAATTTACCAGGTGCAGCTTGAGGGAGAAGGAAAGGGGTGAATTTTGTTGGGGCAAACCACTCCACTGTATGATCATGCAGTCAGCGTTGCAGCTCATCCTTTCATTTACTTTATTTTTACATTTAATCTCCGCTGGCATCTTCACATCCACTCGAAGCATGCAAAAAACGCCTTAGTGTGGCACATTCCATCCATGGAATGCCTTATCATTCCTTTGCAATTATGGCCCTGTCTTTGCAGCCACAACTGGGCTCTTCCTGAAGGGAACTCTGGGTTTGAGGCTTTTGGATGGGAAATACCCACTGGACAATCCAGCCCAGTCCAGCCCACTTGCCCAGGTTCCTGTGCAACAGCTTGCATCCAGACGTTGTGGGTGCTCCATCACTGCTGGTTTTAAGAAGAGACTGGACAGCCACTTGTTTGAAATGGTATAGGGTCTCCTGCTTGAGCAGGTGGTTGGAGCAGAAGACCTCCAAGATCCCTTCCAACTCTGTTATTCTGTTATTCCTGTTAACTGCTGAATTAAGGAGCATGGCTACTGTTGGGAGAGAGACATTTAAACAAGATTACATTAGACCTGGAAAAGTTGCATTGGCTTCTTCTTTGTTTCTAGATCTGAATCTAGTCATTGCCTGTAAGGCCCTATGTAGCTTGAATCCTGTTTACCTGCAGGACCATCTGCTTCAAGTAGAATCCCTTCTACTATCTTGGTCTCATCAGGAGGACTTGCTCTGTCTTCCCCTCCCTAGGAAATTTGATGGGAGGGAGGAAGCAAGTGGTTTTCACTGCTGCCCCAGGCCTATGGACTAGACCAGGGGTGTCAAATTGCCGGCCCGCGGGCTGGTTGCATCATACGGAGGCCACGCCCACCCCAGCTCTGGCAATGCAAAAAAAGTTGTGATACGTCACGACACGTCATGTGACGCGGCGAGTTTGACACCTGTAGACTAGACTGTCATTTGAGATTTGGAATCCCCCTGCCTCCATCCTGGACAACAAACATTATGCTTTTTTGTGGTGTTTGTGGACTGAACTTGCTAATTTTCTCTAGTTTTTAGTTGTGTGGTGATGCCTTTAATCATTCACTGTGCTATTGAATAAATGTAAGCCACCTATAATCCAGACATGTTCAAATAGCCAAGAGAAACTGATAGCTGAGAAACACTGGTTTAGCATGTTTATGGGCAAGATAGAAATTGATGGAAGGAAGGAATGATGGATGAATAAATGAATAAATAAATAAATGCAATCAGTAACTCGGTTCCTGCCCTGATATATTCTCAATTTACTCATGTTTGCTGAAACTTTAAGTTTTGATTCTTGGATTCTGTTTTGTTGTTTTGTTTTTTACACTGATCTCATCTGCTTTGAGTGTACAGTATATATGAACTTTGACCCTATGATTTTTAGATTTACTGTGTATTTTTGGCTTTCTCCATTATTGGTTTGATTTGCACACCTTAGATAGGATACCTGGATTCCTCTTACGCTCCCTTAGTAAACCTAAGTAGAGTAATAACCAAACAGTTTAGTGTCAGATCATAGCAATGCCCCAGTCCTTTGTCACAAGCTTATATCAACCATCCAATCTAAATTAAAACAAAACAGAAACCATTAGGATACTTTTAAGAGATTTGTTTTAATTGTTAGTGGAGGAAAAGATGCTTGGATTTCTGGCTCCCTAGTTTTCTGTTAAATAGTGCTGTAACTGTCAGAGGATTAACAAACAAACATCGCTGACTAGCTTTTTCTTCTGTCTATGGAGATTCTCAGTCATCCAAGTCATGGTTGTCCCAAAGGTGCTTTTTCAAAAGGCAACTGGACTTTGAAGACATTTTGCTTCTCATCTAAAAAAGCTTCTTTTCCTTCCCTTTTTCCCCAGAAAGGAAAATCATAATATTGTAAATTGGTGGTTTGCCACTAAATTCAAGAAGCATGAGTTTGGAAGGATCTGGAATCTCCCAAAAAGGGTCAGTGGCGGTGGTACATTTGCCCACCCATCACCTGGTTTAGGACAATAAAGATAGGAATGGCAGGCCTGTGTCACCAGAACAGAACTCTGTTATTGGGGGGCAGGAAGATTATAAAGGGAAATATGGGTGCTGCTCAGGAACCGAGAAAGATAAGTTCTGGAAGGAATCCATAGTTGGACATATGCAAGTATAAATCTCAGGGTGATGCCACTAGAAGCAGAGTAGGGAGAGCAAATCAGGTCTATTAGTAGCCATTTAGAGAGAAGGCAATTGTAAGTTGTAAGTACCTTAGTTGAGTTGGGTAGCTTTAGAAATGGAATTGCCAAATGCAAGAAAAAAGGAGTCCAGGCATTTCAAATGACTATATAGGTTTATTGTATGCTAAAGCTCTCTACAAAAATCTGAGCTACTAATGGTCAAAGTGAATTGGTGGTAGATAAAAGTCAATGGAATTCAAGGTGGGCTGGACGTAGATCTCTTGTGGGCATGAAGGGACTCAAGACTGCTGATGCATTTGACCCCCCCCTCTCTGGTTCAGCCCGATCATCTCCTACAGGAATAAATAAATAAAAGAAGAACAAGGAAGTGTTACAAAACAAAGATTTGGAGGTGGTATCAGAAAAGGAGGAGAGCAATAAGCTAAACTTAGTAACCCCCAATGCACCAAATGATGGGATGGTAGTTTTTGAGCCTGGCTGTATTCAGAAGAGGCTTAATGCTCTTCTCCGATGTTGTCCTACCCATGATTGATTTTAGGTTAGATTTGTTCTCTTCATGCTAGTATACTTAGTGGTGGGAAACTTTTTCTTAATTCTACAGAACTAAACTTCTCAACTTGAGCATCTAGGTCGCTGTTCATAACAAAATCAAAACGGATGCGTCCTGTCCTGCAATCTTAATGTTGGTTTTTGTCTAATAATCTCTCCACTGAAAAATAACTGTTGGCTCCAACCTGTCGCAGGATAGAAGGCTTAATGACATTTGCTCCCATTATTTACCAGACAGCCAAGCCAGAAGTCAGGTTAAGCAAACTGCCCCTTCTTGTTGGGGAAAAAAGAGAGGAGATGATGGATTTAATGTGCTCATTATGGAGGCTAAATGAAAATGAGGAAAGAAATTTAAGAAGTTGCAGTCGAACTTACGCATGTTCTCCGTTTTTTGTTAACTTTGTTAGACCTTTTTTAATAGGCAAGTGGCTGCAATTGGCATGGATATTACCTTGTAATATCTTTGTTGCTTCTTTAAAAAAAACAGATTAGATAAAATAAAATCATTTGTGCAGAAAATGATTATAGAACGAGCTATAAATTTGAAAAGTTTACAGCAGGTAATGTAGCTCTTACAATAAAGAAATGACTTCAGCAGTGAGTTGGCTCCTTGTATTTAGTTTAAACACTCCAAGATATAGAATAAATTACTGCTTTATTTAAACAGAAATCACTAAAAAAAGACGGTGATCAAAACAATGCAGTTATTTAAGAATGTTTGACGTGAAACAGCTAAAATCCTTAGCTTAGAGCAGACATGTCAAACACAAGGCCCGGGGGCCGGATGCGGCCCGCGAAGTGGTTTCATGTGGCCCGCAAAGCCATCCTGGAAACAGTGAGGGAACGGCCCCCACTGCCTTGGCCCTGGCCCAGGCCAGCCGGGAGCCAATGTACAATTTTGTGGTGGCCATCATGGCATTTGCCCCGGTGGACCATGCCTTGGCACTTGCCCTGGTCCCACCCCCTTCTGCCAGAGACCATCAGATCTGTCCCACTTCTGCCCAGGCCCCCATAGGCACCCTTATTTATTTATTTTATTTATTTATTAAATTTATATCCCGCCCTTCTCCTTGCGGACTCAGGGCGGCTGACAATCGATTAAAAATACACCAAAACAATTACAGAATTAAAATTAATTAAAAAGAAATATTTAAATATAGTCGAATTAAAATATGATTAAAACCCCTCTAAAAATTGCCCTAGGCCAGTCCCGCTTGTTGGAATAGCCATGTCTTAAGGGCGCGGCGGAAGGAAGGGAGATCAGGGATCACCCTGATCTCTGGGGCAGCTCATTCCAGAGGGTGGGAGCTCCCACAGAGATGCAAATGATGTAAAACTGGCCACTCCCATCCAGTAGGCCACACCTACTCCATCCACGCCCACCCAGTAGGCTGCACCCACTCTGGCCACCACCCCCCCAGGGCAACCGCAATGCTGATGTGGCCCTCAGTGAAATTGAGTTTGACACCCCTGGCTTAGAGATATCATTTGTAATCCAGTTTTTTATTTATTTATTTGATTTCGAGGCTGCTTGACTCTGGAAAGATTAGACAGTTTACAGTTTTTAAAAACAATATAAAATGCAGAGGAGATAGAAAAGGAGAAGGTTGCCCAGGCAAAGCCATATGAATAGCATTCAAGAAAGATTCAACAGGAGCATCTACGAGGAGCATCCCAATGTTGCTTTTCCAAACTGGACTTTCTTTGTTTTTCCTTGAAGACGCTTCTGGGAACAGAACCAGGTGTTCAGCAATTTATGGAACACTTGAGAGTTGGGAACTATGCACACCATGTCTCTGGTGAAAAGCTGGTCCAGATGGCAGGTAGTGCTATGAAGAAAGTGCATTTCCTTGGTATGACGTGTTGTCACCAGATGACAACCTTTAACTAAAGGGACTCAGAGCACAGCCACTCTGCCTAAGCTTGCTAGATAGGAAGAAGCAAATGGACATAGCTGCTTCTTCAAGGACCCAGGCCCTGAGCCTCAAAGGGATTTATAGTGATGATCAGCAACATTCATTCATTCATTCATTCATTCATTCATTCATTGAATTTTTATAGCCACGCATTTTGAAACAAATGACTCTGCACATGTTCGGGTTGCCTTGAATTGCACAGGAAACCAACTGGTAATCAATACAGCTTGCAAAACAGTGATGACAGGGAGACACTGTGAGAAGTGTTCATGCTGTTGTATTCTGAACTAGCTATCACTTCTAGATTGTCTTCAAGGGCAGCCACAAGTTGGCCATGATGTAGTAATCCGAGCAAGAGGTCATTAGGGAGCATGTAGTTGTCTGGTTGAGGAAAGGGTGAAACTAGTGCAGAAGGTGGTCCTGTGGAAAGGCACTCTTGACCACCTGCTGCCTGTTCTTTGAGCCTCAGTTTTGCAACAGTGTTGAGTGGAATTCAGAAGGTGGTCCAAAGGTGAAGTCTACATTTGAGTTAAAGAATTAAGAGGTGATTGAGAGGTCTCCATGTATTATGATTCTCAAAGACACTGTGAATCAAATGCAACTGAGACTTAGATTTCAGACTGTAACCCCTAGAGATCAGATTTGGTTGTTGCTAGAACTGAAATCAGGCTTCAGGTTATCCACCATATCTTAGTTCCTGAGTATTTTTTAGATTGACTTTTTCAATCATCCACTACTCCTAATCTACTCCTAACTAACCTCATCTATGTCTAAGTCAGTGATGGCAAACCTTTTAGAGACCGAGTGCCCAAACTGCAACCCAAAACCCACTTATGCATCGTCGGTTGCCAGGTGGGTGTGGTCCATTGGCTGGGTGTGGCCAATTGGATGGATGTGGCCAATTGGGTGGATGTGGGCCCATTGGGTGGTAATGGCAGACTGGGTGAGACTAAAAAGTTCAATCAATCAATTCCAACTTTGCGAGATCTTTTTTTCCCCATGAGAAGTTGATTGATTGAACCTTTTTTTTTTTTGCACACGGCAGCAGAGGCCTAAAGCGAAAAGGTTTTATAAAACCCAGCTGAAGGCCTAGGACTGGGGCGACAGTGTGCATGCCCACAGAGAGGGCTGTGAGTGCCGCCTCTGGCACCCGTGCCATAGGTTCGCCACCACTGGTCTAAGTGTTTTTACTGATTTCCTTTAAGTCCCAGGTTCAAATGTCCCAATATACAAGATGTGCCTCTTTTTTTTTGTATTATTATCATTATTGTAAGAAGAGAATCTACTGAGATGGCAACCAGTGGTTCCCAGGCTACAGAGAGCTGTTATGTAAATAAAGTTCCCAAGGCTATCAAGAGAATGGC